>NC_039359.1:101788566-102088566 GCF_003573695.1 Papaver somniferum | reverse complement strand
TGATCCAGCGGATTTGCAGGGACGGGTTTAGTATGGATTCCACCCTCTTGTGTCACATCGGGATAACCCACAGGCTTGGACCCGCGGGATGGGACCTACACTAAACCATCCTGCAAATCTGTCGGCTCACTAGAATTCTATTTTTCTTACGGGACAACCCGTGGGATTGGGCCCGCGGGTTGTCAATCACTACTCATGGCCGTGGGCCTTACATGTTTCCCCGACATAAATATAATGATGATGAATAAGCTAAACAGGTAAAAAAAAAAGTATCTTGAGCAGTTTGTTGTGAAGATTATTATTCCATTGAATATATCTTTTCATGGTTATGGATCCTTGCGATACTTATAGAATAAGAGCTGTAGCCCATCTTAAGTTAAGTGTTTCTCTTTTTTCAGCTGGAACACATGTGCAGTAACAGAATCAAAAGCACTAAAATGTTCTTGGTTATACTCATCAGTCATCACCTGTCCACCAACAAAAATTACATCTACACGGCAGAGAAGAAGACTATATACTGAAAAACAAAAAAAAACAATTGGGCTTAGATTGTTTCACCTTTGCCAGAAAAGAAAAACAAGGAAGAAAAGCCTTATTAAGACAAACAAAAATGAAGAAAAGACAAATTTGATGTTATTTAGCCATTAGAGCCACCAAACTTTCGTATCAGTTATAATAAAAATAACTAGCTTGTTAGTATTTTTGGCTTGACACTGTTGAATTGAGCTAAATATCGATTAAAATCGGAGACAAATGAAAAATCACAATGGTTTCTAAGGAGAACTAAAGAAATTCACCAAATAAATCTTGAAAGGGTGTCTGATGTAATAGACACGAATAGATCACATGTAGAATCGGTTTGTCCTGGAACAGTTTCTTACACCGATTATTTTTACACTTGTTATAAAGCTATCATCGATGGAAAAAAGTTGTTCTAGACAAAAGATCCTACATCTAATCGAATCGCAATAACTATACATCAAATCCTTAACAAGCATAATAAGGTAAAACATTTGTTCTTGTTAACCTATACAGCAATTTCTTAGATACTGCACTGGTTGAAGCTGAGCTTGCTTAAAAGCTCTGGAGGCACTTGACAGTTCAGGAAGCCTCACTGATCCTTATGGATCCAAAGATCTCAATGAGAATCCATTATCTGATCTACTTGATATAGGCACGGTGTATTATAAATCAAAAGAAATGCAAATTTAAACATTTATTTCATAGGTTCGAAGTATGACCAATACATAATATTACTACCCATGTACTGTTAAAACTAATCCAACTCAGAAAATAAGTTTTTGAGAGAAAAGAAAATTATACCTTACACAAACATCGTCTATTCCATGAAATCAAACCTATACATGAACCTGACAGGTATAAATTGGAGATTCAAAATCCTTCCCATGTCAAATAACTTTCAGGTTCATGTAATGGTTTAATTCAATGTCTTGGATATGAATACTTCACCCTCTGAGACACTAGAACTGGTCAAATATCATGTATTACATGAAATCAAACCTATACATGGACCTGAAAGGTAGAATGAAGATTTAAAATCTTTCCCATGTTCAATAACTTTCAGGTTCATGTAATGGTTTAATTCAATGTTTTGGATATGAATTCTTCACAAGATTATCAGGATTTAGGATATTGATGGATTTTTTAGAGGACATAAACATCATGCCTTTGAGATACACTTGAACTTCTTCCTGAAAAATAATTTCTTCAAGTGTTCAAATGTGTGTCCAAGGTATGGTGATATATCCTCTCTCTCAAACACTAATCTCATAGAGAACATCTGCTGCAAGATGCTTTAGGGTTTTTTATCTTTTTATTTTATACTGTATCCAAGTTCCAACCTAGCAAACCCTACTGAACCAGGAAACCCAATATTAGCCTCTAGTAAAGGATCTATTTACAGCTGCAGTCAAACTTCCAACTAAAATTAAGGATCTACATTGCGGAAGTTACACCAGACAAACGGAAATACGTACAAGATAAGATAAGGTCAATTGACTGACATGGTTAGTTTGACATAACTCATACCTCGCAAAGGGTGACATGCTTATTTTGGCATTTTCAAAATAAATCCTTAAACTGAAGAGTGAAGACCTGGCAAAAAGTTACTATATCAATCCTGAAATTCCTAAAATTTAATGTTCTATTTCAAGGAAACTAAAGAGAGACCTAAAAGGTAAAGCCACACTTGAAAGAGTGTCCAAATAGTGAAGAAAGAGTTCCAACCTGGGTTCTGTGGCAACTTGGCTTGGCTCATGTCATCTATTTGAAGAATCGTTATTGCTGCTTCTGTTGCAAACTGTATTATCTTCACTTTGCTCATTGCGGGTTCAATAATACCAGCTTCTAGATTGTTGCGTGTGGTTCCCGTTGTAAGATCCAGACCCATGCTTGAAAGAGGCTGCTTGTCTGCCATCGTTTGCGCCGTATGGTGGTCAGCTCTAAGTTTTGCAACCAACTCAGTGGCATCCTATGCAGCATTTACAGAAAGAACCTCCAGTATGATCAGAAGAGCTTCAGCAAACTCCACTACTGCCAACTGTTCCCAAGATCCTATAGTTGTTGCAAGATACTCCAAATACACAGATAATGCAGACTTGACAGCACTTCCGCCAGCAACCACCACATTGGACTCAAGGGTCCTCTTGACAATGCACAAAGCATCATGCAAGGCTCTTTCCATCTCGTCGAGCATGTAGTCATTTGCACCTCTGAGGAGTGACGATACAGCAAGATTGCTCTTAGTCTCTCAAGTCATAATAACATCATCTCAGAAATGTGTTGTTCTCCAACTTCATCTGCAAATCCATGGACTGATGGATCTAATGTTTCTTCTCCCTCCATGTCAGCAAACATGAAGACCGCGGTGGCGCCAGTTGCTTTAGAAACATGACACAAATCTTCTTTGTGAAACGCCTTACTGCAATTGCCCAAGCTTCAACAAGTACTTTAGTGCCATCATTAATTCATTTTGTAGTTAGAACAACTTTGGCTCCCGCTTTCAATAGTTTCTCAATGCGCTCCTTTGTCATGTCAGCTTCTCTCCGTTGAATTTTTTTTTAGGTTCCCTTGGTCCATTGACCAGGACTTGGACACCAATCTGCATCTTCATCTTCTGAAGATTAAAATCAAGGCATGCAATTCGTGCAGGGGAAACTCTAGTTCGCATTTTCTGTGCAGAACGACAACTATTGAGCATAACCCTTCAACAAATAGCTATTCTTTGCACTTTGACCATGAGGTTTTAGAACATTAATCCCCTTGATCGGGTATCTAATTTTTCCCAAACATCGGTTGTCTTCACTGCTTGAATTCCATCCACAACCAAATTCACAAAAGAAGCACTAGCCCCATCAATTAGTTTTTAAAGATATGCTTGTCTTAGCAGGTGTTCGTAATTGACCGTCTATCTATTACGATATGAGTTTAGATTTTAGTGTCGAGTGAAGGCTACTTACAAGGCAGGGAAGGAGGATCATGTTCAGACTAACCTTCATATACGGCTTCTCATTCTCAACCAGTCATTCGTCACAAAGGAACCATATGCAACAATAAGGAATTCATTCAGTAATACATGAAAGGAAGTCACTCCATAGCTTTTCTTGGCTAGAATGAACCTATAAACCCATCGATCTTAAGCACAAGTTCCCAACATTAACGCCTAATTCCTTTTTATAACCCGAGAAGACTTTAAACATATGAATCATACAAGAATTGGCAGCATCAGTGTTTCAAGAGAGCCCACATTAGTGCTACCCCTTTCCCACACCACCCAATGAGAACTTACCAATATATTCGGTGGCATCAAAACTTTTCGTCTTTGAGGTTTACCACCAGCAACATGTTACATGCACCTCCTGTTCTAAGCAATCTTAACCAAGCCATCAGGTGAACGAAGTGATCTGAACCTTGAAATTAGGCAACTTAACTTTGCTAATCCAACCAAGCATGCCATCTACATCATCATAAATAGCCTACCACTATCAAACTGCAAAGCAGTCCTCTCTCATATCCCACAAGCGAAATTGTTATCATTTTTGCCCCTTCATTAACAGCATCCCCATGATACAGATACCATAGAGGCCCTAGAGGGCGTGAAGTCTAAAACATCAATTCACAGTCAGAAACCCCACAGGTTGAGTTTGTTCATTTTGTTCTCATTTTTCCATTCAATTAAAACTTCGAACAAAAATCCAATCTAAATAATAACATTAACTGACGAAAATCCAATCAAAACCTAATTGAAAGAAACACAGGTACCCAGAATTAGTGACCACAAAAGGGGAAACAAGGCAAACCCTAACATGAGAATAGACATCAGATGTTAACTGAACAAGAAAATGCATGTAAAAGAGAGGCTTTAACTTACTAATTTCACTTTATTCCTTCTTAAAGAGAACTTCAAAGTGTATGATTCTTAGGTTAATGTACACTCAATTAGTTTCCTGCAATCCGACCAAAAGAAGCACAGCTGGTTTCCCGCGCTTTTGAGAGACCAAGACTTGTTATACTTGTGGTCTTAATTGTGCCAGTGGGGCAATCGCCCTATATGGCATATAAGCTGTTAGCTGTGTTCTCTCTTTTTCTACTGCTAGGCCTTTTTTATCCAGGCACCAAGAGACGGACGGAGCCAGATAATCTGATATGTTTTTTTTTTTTTTTTTTTTTATGCTAAAGATGAAAGATTTATCAAACTGAATATTTTTTTTGATTTATTTAGTACACTGTCTTGTATCAGCTGATTCTCAATGATACTAGGTGGTGTATCATATCAGACTTTAGGGACTCTAAATTTTCTGCTAAACTTTGCTAATTTGTTAGCAAGTTTATTACAATGTCTAGGAACATAATGACATAACCTATGAGGAATGGATTTTAAACGGTCTAATGCATCTATCGGAATATTTTCGTTTTCCCACGCAAGAACTGGTTTTGTTGTATTGATGTAGCTTTCGATTCCTTGTAGATCAGTCTCCAAAACTACATGAGTATGACGCAACTCCTTACTCCAGTTAACAGCATCAGAAAACGCCATGCATTCTGCATATTCTGGATTCCTTACTCCTGCATAGCATTTTGCTGAGTATCCCCACCATTTACCTGCAAAATCACGCAATACAAGTGCAACACTAGTTAGCCCAGAGTTACTATCATATGAATCATCACAGTTGATAACAAAATAAGGAGATGCAGGTGGTTTCCACACAGGTTTTGGAGAGGTGGGATTTAGGATAATAGCGCTTTGTAACTGATCTTGTGAATTTAGTTTACTAGTGTAAGCTGCAAAACTAATGGCCCTCCTAGACACTGCCTTTGGATCAGCCTTTTTGTTTTGAAAATTAACCTCACATCGTTCGTTCCAGATAGTCCATGAGACTGTCATAGCATTATTAACCACCCTGGTGTGATGGTGTGTTGCTGGTTTTGGCTCATCCATGTTTCAAAAACTGCAGATGCATTAGTGTAAATTCCTGATAAAACCGTAAACCCACCCGGCACTTGCATCCAGACATCCCTAGAGAACGAGCACGGGAACAAAACATGCATAGTAGTTTCTTCATACTGACCACAGAAGGGGAAGTCACGATTTATATGCTTGCGGTTTCTCGACAGTCTTTCCTTAGTAGGTAAAATGTCAGCTAAGCACTTCCACCAGAAGTGTTTCACTCTTGGCCATTCTTTTATTTTCCATAACTCCTTCAATCTCAAATTTGTTCCTTCAATCTTCAGTGATACTTGCATATTGCCCAAGCTGGTCTCATGAAGTTTATTATAAGCTGACTTGAGGGTGAAAATTCCATTCCTTGTTAGTTTCCATATGAGTTTATCAATTGTAGCAGTTGAAACTCTCATATTTAAAATTGAATCTGCAGTTGCAGGTTCAAAAAGATATGTCACAAGAGAAACATTCCACTCTCTAACTCCATTGAGTAGCAGTTCTTGAACAAAGATATAATTCTCACTGTCACTGATTCCTTGTTTTGGAGATGGTGGAACATTCAAACCTGTTACCCAAACATCTAACCAAATCTTAATTTGATTTCCTTTACCAACTCTCCATATGCTATGCTATTTTATAAAAGGAATTTGCTTTTGCATTCCTTTCCAGACCCACGAACAGTTCTGCTTTGTGCTGGAATGGAGCATACTGGTAGATGGAAAAAAAATATTCTTGCATAGCTTTGAGCCATTGCTCCTTTGAATTAGTACATATACGCCATGCAGATCTGACTAGCAGTGCTTGATTTAAAATCTTCAGATTTTTAAAATCGTGCCCTCCTAGATCTTTATGCACACCTAGCTTTTTCCAAGAAATGATGTATGTTTCTTTCTTGTCAGTGAAACCCCACCAGAATTTATGCCGTAGAGAATCAATCTTCTTGATTGTTTCAGCAGGTATTTGTAGACAATTCATCGAATAAGAAGGAATGCAGTTGGTTACCGTATTTATCATTAATGACTTGCTGCATTGTGACATTGAATCTCCATTCCATGCAGATAGTCTTCCTTTGACCCTGTCGAATAATTTAGAGAAGCATTCAGTCTTCTTTCTCCCAATTAGAAGTGGTAAGCCCAAATAACGTTCATTTGAATTCATCTTTTGGCACCTTCAACTGTCTAGTACGAAGTCTACAAAATCTTTGTGGAACACCAGAACTGTAGTAAACACTTGATTTATTAAAATTCACTAACTGACCTGAAGTCGCACCAAAGTCTTCAATAATACTAAGGAGATTGTTGACATTATGAATATCAACATTGATGAACAAGAGAAATCATCAGCGAAAAATAAATGGGAGATTGAAGGTGCGGTTTGATCTAATTTAATTCCTTGTATCCTGTTGTTGTGTTCAACATGAAGTAATTGGCGAGACAGGGCTTCCATAACAATGATAAATAGGTAAGGTGATAGAGGATCACCCTGCCTAACACCCCTTGTTGGTTGATAAGTGGTACAAGGTGCACCATTAAGGAGAATCGAGATTTTTGTAGTGCTAGTGCATTGCATTATCAGATTACACCACTCTTGACTAAACCCCATTTGCTGCATGACATATATTAGAAAGGACCATTCGAGCCTATCAAAGGCTTTTAACATGTTCAGTTTCAAGGCAAGTTGCTTGATTGGTTCTTTTTTATTGTTCATTGTGTGAACAATCTCTTGAGCAAGATGTATGTTGTATGATATTTTCCTGCTTGGAACATATGCAGCCTGAAGTGGGGATATGATATTTCCAAATCTGAAGGGAACTGCTTGTTCTTGGTTTTTGGGATTAGATAAACATTTGTAGCATTTAGACTCTTAAGAATAAAACCAGTGCGAAAAAACTGCTTCATCATCTCCATTACATCCATACCAACAATCTCCCAATGTGTTTTAAAGAAACCTGGTGGAAAACCATCCGGGCCAGGTGCCTTCCATGGCTTCATATCCTTTAGGGCTTTAAGGATTTCAGCATTTTCTAGTATTCGAGTTAATTCCATATTGTCTGAGGATGTAATAACTTGAGGAATGAACTGAAGGATGGATTCATTTCTTACAGGTGATGAAGTAGTATGTAAATCACTATAATGTTTAACTAATAGCTATTCCAGATCTTCTCTTGTAGTGCACCATTGTCCACCTTCATATTTTAATGCAGTAATATTGTTTCCGTGTCGCCTTCTATTTGCATTGGCATGATGATACCTTGTGTTCTTGTCCATTTGGAGATAATATTCATCTCTTGCTTTTTGACCCCAGAAATCACTTTGCACTTGATGCCAATGTTCAATATGGCTTTCAATATGTTGAATTTGTTGATCGATGTTTGGATTTACATCTTCTTGTTGCACAGACTCCATTTGTTGATGTAAAAGATGTATATTACTTTGGATATTACCAAAATTTTCTCTATTCCACTTTGACACGTAGCGCCTGGTGGTAATAAGATGATTTGACAACTGATAGGCATGTGATCCATTGACTGGTATTCTCCAAGTGGCAGCGACTTCATCCTTGAGAGATTCATCACTTTCATAACATTGAAAGTATTTCTAATTCCTTCTACTATCTCAATCAGTCGAAGAAGTATCTAGCATAATAGGGCAGTGATCTGACCCAAGTTGAGGGAGATGGATAAGTTTGGCATCAACAAAGTGAATAATCCATTCTCCGTTTACTAAAGCTCTGTCAAATCTTGATCGTCGTATTCCAGTTCCATGAACATTGCTTGACCAGGTAAAAGACCTTCTAGTGTATCCTAGATCCTCTAACCCAGCATCATAATTGAGCTGATGTAAATGGAAAATATTGAGGAAGAAGCAACAAAAGTAGAAGTATTAGAAGTATGAAGAACATTTGGAGAACCACATATGTGATTCTCGTTTTTGAATACCAAATTCAAATCTCCCAGGACCACCCACGGCTGCTTAACCTTTGAACTTAGATTGTTAATATAAGTTCATTTTTTCTCCTTATTGTTAGGGTAGGAAGAACCATAAATGCATGTCAGTAGCTATTCTGGCTTCGAAGGATCATCCTGCACCAAACAGTTAAAAATCCACGATTCTGCATTCACAATTTAAAATTGAAAACCGTCTTTCCAAAGGAGAATTAATCCTCCAGCCAATCATATGGAAGATATTAGTTTGTTATTAGGATATTTGAAAGGTTTGATAAGTTTTCTCATTTTTTCTTCTCCAATTTTGGCTTCTGATATAAAGATAATATCTGGGTTATACCTATATATCAAGTCTTTTAGATGATCTCTAATAGTTTTACTAGTGAAACCTTGGCAGTTCCATGCTAAGACTCTCATTGTAACAGGATATAAATCACATGTAAAAAGATAGCAATGATAAATTAAATGAAATAGACAAAACCTATGAACTTTATGAAATCTTGCAGTAAAAAAAAAAGTAGTAAGAGTAGAGTATATTACCAGATTTGCGTGGCCATCTTGAATTTTATTGGCACCATCCAAAACACTTGCATCTTGATTCTCTCTGTTATCCATGATTATTCCATCCATGAGTTCAACGTTAGCATTATTTGCATCCATAATATTTCCCCACCCCACCATAAGCAGCTAATACAGGACCTTGAATGGAAAGGCTAGACCCAAGGGTTTGAGTATTTTGATTCCTAGCTCTTTTAGTAGTTCTAGCTTCACCCGTATCAGCAACTTGATCCATTTGTTTTTCAATGTGAACAAAGTCGTCACCAATGTTATTCTGGTTAACAGTTTCTTCAGCAGCAACATTGTTTTTAGCTTTGGGGTGCTCTTCATATTCTTTCTGTATCATAGATCTTTCTTTTAAAAATTCAGCCACTTCTTCACATCTGTTATCATCATGATCAATGACATAGCACTCTGAGCAAAGACTATGGGGTTGTTTGACCCAGTGATAACGAATCCAAGTTGCTTCTCCTGAGTTTGTATTCCACCATTCTCCTCTTTTGAGAGGCTTTTTGAGATTTATATCAACCCTTACAGTTATCATATTTCCTGAACGTGGCCTGCAATTTTTCGGATTTGTACTTATTTTCTTTCCCAAATCTTCAATAGTTTCATCCACGACCGCTACATGATGATGTCCATCAGCAACCCCTTGAATTGAACAATCCATTCTTGCTTATCAAACACATAGTCTTTATACGCGATTGTAGTAGTGTACACCTGTACCTCCAACAAGTTTTTTTGGACGATCCATGGAGATTTTTTCAAAACATCCTTCATATCTTTGTCAGAGTTGAACTTAAAAACATATAGATATTCTCCCACAATTCTGACTTCCCTTTTTTTGTAGTTTTTCAATAGCAGGTTTAATTCATCTTTCACTTCTGAGGTATCGATCTCATCATCATCAGTTACTGAAAAAGTGGGGGTACAACAACCACACCCAATATTTCGCTTAGCAATATGTATGGAAAACTTCCAATATACTTTCTAGAGAATCAACTAGACAGTCAGACTCAATCTAGATAAAAGTATATCAAAGAGTTAATATCTCAATCTCTCGATTGATCTATACTCAAGCAAATAGAAATATGCGAGTCTTTATCAAATACTAGAGAGATAACTTGAACCGTACCAAAGACCAATGTTCAAGTATCAATCAATTTCAATCAACAACCAGAGGTCGGATTTCCAATTGATCGATTCTAACGCACAACATGTGATATTTCAATTATAAAGATAACCAATATAATGCGGAAATAGGAATAACACAGACACATGAATTTTGTTAACGAGGAAACCGCAAATGCAGAAAACCTCCGGGACCTAGTCCAGATTGAACACACTGTATCAAGCCGCTACAGATACTAGCCTACTACAAACTAACTTCGGTCTGGACTGTAGTTGAACCCCAATCAATCTCACACTGATCCAAGGTACAGTTACGCTCTTTACGTCTCTGATCCAAGCAAGATACTACGCGCTTGATTCTCTTAGCTGATCTCACCCACAACTAAGAGTTGCTACGACCCAAAGTCGAAGACTTTAATAAAAAAATTTGTATCACACAGAAAAGTCTATAGAATTGAATAAATCTGTCTCCACAGAAATACCTAAGATTTTTTCTTCCGTTTTTGATAAATCAAGGTGAACAGGAACCAATTGATAACCGGGACTTATATTCCAGAAGAAAAACCTAGTATTATCAATCACCTCACAATAATATTAATCGGCGCGGCGTAGAAGATATTGTGGAATCACAAACGATGAGACGAAGATGTTTGTGACTATTTTTATATCTTGCCTATCGGAGATATCAATCTCAAGCCAATCTTTGCGATTGTACTCGCACGATAGAAATAGCAAGATCAAATCACACAACTACAAGAAAGTAGTATCGGTCTGGCTTCACAATCCCAATGAAGTCTTTAAGTCGTTAACCTGGTTTAGAAGAAGAAACAAAAGGTTAAAGGAGACTCTAGCTTACACAACTAGTATCACAGGTAAGGTGTGGGGATTAGGTTTCCCAGTTGCTAGAGTTCTACCTTATATAGTCTTTCAAATCATGGTTTGCAATCAATGTTAGCTTGGTAACAAAGCATTCAATATTCACCGTTAGATGAAAACCTGATTAGATTCAAGCAAATATCTTTCAACCGTTAGATCGAAAACCTAGCTTGTTACACACAAATGAAATGCACGTTTCTAGGTTTGTGTAACTGTACCCAAACATGTACATTTGTTGGTTCAATAATAGTTAACCAAATGGTTAGCCATATGAGCACTTTCATATCAACCATATTCTCCTTCACCATAACTAGTTAAAATGACTCAAATGAACTAGTTAGAGAGTTGTTCAATTGCAAGGAAATCTTACGTAACTACACAAGACACAATTGGAGCAAAAACGATTTGATTCACTCGTATCAGTTCATGAAATTTATAGCCACGGTTTGCAATTAGAATTCCTTAGTTTATATAAACATGAGTTCACAAACAATCGTCTTTAGATATAACCTAACTCAAGTTCGCGTTCTGGGTTCACAGACTTATGTTCCCGGAAGGATTTCTCAAACTCCAGTAGATTTTCTTGGGTCGAGAACTTCCGCTAGTTCGCAGACTGAGTTCGCGGAATTAGTTCACGGCTCTTGTTCCGGTTCTCTTGATCAACAAAGTTCGCAAATTTCGGTTCAAGGAATAAGTTCTTATACATATATGTGTTTCCACAACAATGCTTATATCCATCATTGGTTATATAATCTAAACTTTCATTTCAATCATTAAAACATTCTTAGAGGACGTTATATAGTTTTTATTCACATAACATTTTTCGTCAAAGCATTTTTCAAAGTGATTGAAACATGACATTACTTTCGTCACTAGGTAAAGATGAACTTGGCCAAAGCGAAAGCTTACCAACACATATTTCGAGAAATAGATATGCGAGTTAAACTCGGCTCGAAATAGCGAATGTGTATAATCAAAGTCTATACAGCAAAATGACTTTTGTCTCAAGATAAGAGATAGAGTAGATAGACTTTTGAGTGATATATAAGTTCAAGTCTCCACATACCTTTTTGTCGATGAAGTTCCACCAATTGCTTGAGTAACTCTTCGTCTTGTATGATGATCCGCCATGGAGTTCTTGAGCTCAATTACACTTTTTATCCTAGTCCGAGATTTAGCTATAGTAGAGTAGAAATCGAGACTTATAGTTTTGATCACTAACATTGACAAACATGCTTGAGGTAGCAACGCATGCGAGTTCGACCGAGAAATGCTCTAACAATCTCCTCCTTTGTCAATTTTAGTGACAAAACTATCAATACATATGGAATGCAAAAAAGATAAAGAAACTTATGTAGCTCCTATTCCACATGTCTAATCTTCAACATTACTCGAAATCTTCGTCACTTCCAAGTACTCCAGTGATCCCAAAGGTTGTAAGTTAAACATCATCGTTGTTGAAAATCCGTAGCTATAACAATGAGAAAACATAATTCTCAATCATTGTTATACAGTGTCATAGTATCATTACACGGAATCAAAGTTCAATTGTATCACAACTTTGACAACAATACTATGGTGATATGTATCACTCCCCCTTAGTCAATACTCCATCTCACATGGAAACCACTCCCCCTTACATAATGATCTGAAAACCATATGTATTTGTACTGCTAACTACATATTAATTCTCCCCCTTTTTGTCAATAAAATTGGCAAAGGTACAAGAACGGGATCCTAATGAAATTTCCAAAAGAGATATTTCATGACCAAAAGAAATCATATATCATCTTGTTTAGATGCAATCATAAAGCCGAAGCTAAATGCATTCATCAAAGAGTTTAAAGATACAAGATAACCCCTATAATATTCCACAGCCGCACTCCCCACAAAGATTTGGCAATTAAGCACAAGTTCAATTAAGAACTCTCCCCCATAAAGTGTCATTCCCGAAAGAACAACAAGAGCGACCTTAATTTCGAAAGAAAAGAAGGATTTATTTGGACATAATAAATCACATTCGAGTATGAATTTGAATACAAAAATACTCAATTAAATTAACCAAAAGAGAACCTATGATTAATTTAATCGGAAATGTGATAGACACATTTTTGTGTCCGAATTGTCCTCAGTGTCTCTATTGTTAGTGTTTGATTTTGTACTTATTATGGTGTTTTTATGTTAGTGTAGATGTTTTTGGAGAAATACACTTGTGTGGAAAAAGTTGCTCGAAAAGTGCTATTTGGACCCCTGGAGAAAAGTACTAAAGGCACCCTCATTTTGGATAAGGGCACCCCTAGGCACCCCTCAAGGCATCCGCTATTCGCACCCCCATCTCTGTTAGGGGGAGGTCATCTTCTTCATTCAAATCCCAATTTTGGCGGCAAACTGTGTTCATCAACGACATAGTTTAGGGTTCTTCTTTTGGTGGAGATTTAAGCAGACTCGATGGCTGAAATTTCACGGGACGACTTGATTAAGTTTAGCAGGCATGGTATGATCAATGGTTTGGGTTAGAATTGGCTGGAGCGTCATATGGAATAAATCAGGGAGTTACGTGTTTTGATAAACCCGATATTGCTGTTTTGGATTTGGACGACTTCTAGTGAGATTAAAACGCTACAATCAGTTGGACTGGGCCTGTTGAAGCTAAACAGAAAAGGTAATTGCATCAAATTCGAAGAAATGGGGTTGGAGAATCATATTTGATCAAAATAGGGAGAATATATCTTCTCGGGTTTATTTCCGGGAAGTGTGTGCTGTAAACGGAGGCTTGCGTGTGGAAACTGGGGTTTTGGTGACTTTTGGAACGTGTTTGTAGCATGACAGCTAAGGAGTAACTCGTGGGTTGATAAATCAGCGAAGAAAATCCTTGACTGGCAATGAAGAATACTATCGAGTAATGAAAGAATATATGGAGTTATGACGCATGATTTCGGTGCCTGTTGAGTATAAAAAGGGTACTGGATATCAGAGGAAGGGGACGAAGAGTTTGGAGGAGAACAGTGCGTAAATCAGAGTTGCAGAGAAATCTTTTCTGCTGCTGCATAAGCTGAAGAACACGAAGAACATAGACCCACAGAGACATTCGTTTTGCTACAGTAACAACGACAGTTAGGTTCTATCGTTCCCTGTAACAGTTCGGTTTGTAACACTTATAACTGTTACAAACCCGGTTTTTAATAGTTTTTCTCCATTTCATCTTTGTAAACACCCTTTGAGCAATAAAAATGAATTTTGAGTGTGTTTCCAACATGATGATGAGCTAATTCTCCCACAACCAAGGCAATGAGGAAGCTATTCACGCATGAATAATTGGTAACTATTTTATTCTCTCTAATTTATAATTTATAATTCACTCAATCACTGCTTTGCAGAGTTTTAAATTGTTTGCATGATTTTCTTAATTACTTGTGATTCAATTTGATAGGTTATACTTTGTTTAGATAATCTATGCTTAGGGAATACAATTAATGTTTGAGAATATGCCTGATTATTTGTGAATTAAGAAACAATGGACTTAGAAGATAATTAGAGTTTTGGATTATTTACCATAACTTATTCATGTGTGATAGTGGAATCAATGTCTTGGTTATTTTTAATATCTTGAAATCAATTTTGCAATAAGTTTTCTATTTTCAAGTTTTATAAGTCTAAATTCTTTTGCTTTCACAAGTCTCAACGAACCTATTACTACTACAACAACTTGAAATCACATCAACTTTTGGCGCCGACGACGCGGATTTGTCTTTAAGCTAGAGTTTTAGATTTTTTTAAGGTTTATTTATTTGTTTGTTCTACCTTACGTTTTTGGGTTTTTGTCTTTTTACTACAGATTCTGGAATTTGAAGCGAAAGAAAAATTTGCCAAAGTTTTTGGTGAATACTTAAAGATTTGGAGTTAAAGACAAAGCGAAAAGAGCGAAAGAAAAAAATAATAATAAAAAAAAAAGAGAGAGAGACATTTTTTTTATTTTTTAAGAATTTTTTTTAGATTATCTTTTTCTTTTGCACTATATTTTTGGACTATGGACTTTGGGACTTTATTTATTTATTTTTAAACCCTACGGAAGGGTAGTTTAAATATCAATCGTTTGTAGAGAAGGACGGCGATTACGATATCGCCTCGGCCCCTCGGGTTCGTACATGACATAGGAGTCGTGGACCGAGTCGACTACAAAGGTTCATCCCCCATCTGGTACGGGAGGTAAGTTTGTCGAAACACTCGCGAATCCCCTGTCAGCGAGTTACTGTATTCCTTTGTTTGCATATATGCTGAGGATTTTAAAACGACAGCTTTAATTTCCTAGTAACGGGCAAGGACTGTCCATACAAGATAAGGGTTCGGATTTTATCACCATTCCCTTCTTGCCCGCCGTAGGAAAACGAAACCAAACGCGAACCTAAGCCTAAAATTGACTAGAACGAGACCTATAGGGTAACGAGCTTAATAGGAAAGTCATTTAAAAAATATTGGTTACTCTTTTAAGCATGCTTCAAAGTTCATGATGGTTTATGTGAGTTGAATACACCGCCTTGTAACGCCGGTGAGGCATTGGGTATCAAAGCTCCACTGAGCTTCCCTCGTCTCGATTCAACTTACTTTAACTCGGATTGATTCCAGAGGGGTTTGCTTAAATTGTAACGAATTCCCTTTCGAAGGATTAGAAGCTGGTCAAGAAACAATCTAAGTGGAGCCATCATGCTTTTTGTTTGCTAGAAATCAGTAGGTTTGTTGTGTGGAGTCAGCCTTGTTTGTGTTTTCATAGAACTTCCCTTCCTTTTAGGATTTCTTTCTTTTTCTATTGTTTTTCTAGTGTATGCCCGAGGTCATTAGAAAACAGGCTTGGAAAAGAGATAATCTAGGTTGATTGATTAGTGAAAAACCTAGTAGTTCTTCTTGTGGAAGCGGGGAGCTCGAAGACTCTTCTTTTGAGAGCCCTGTTTTTGGAAACTTCGGTTTTGAGAATCTGTCTCTTCGTGGGGAAAATACCCCTAGTACTTCAGTTGTGCCAGCGATGGCAACTTTGAAAGATTACATGTTCCTAACTAGGTCCACCGGAGCTTCGTGCATTAAATTGTCAGCCATTACGGCTAATTTCGAGATAAAACCTAGTATTCTTCAGATGATCCCTATATTCTTAGGAAAAGATGATGAGAATCCTTATTTTCATATTAGGGACTTTGAGGAAATTTGTGGGACAATTAGAATAAAAGACCTTACGGATGAAGTCTTGAAACTTAAGGTGTTTCCCTTTTCCTTGAGAGATAAAGCCAAGACATGGCTGAACAACCTACCATCTGAATCCACTGAAACATGGCAGGAACTTATTGCTGCTTTCTATATGAAATTCTACCCTAAGCATAAAACTGCGTCTGTTAGGCAGAAAATTAGTGCTAGTGTGCAACAAGAGGGAGAGTCTCTTTGTAGGTTTTTAGAGAGATTAAATGATCTCCTATCCCAGTGTCCTCACCATGGATTTGATAAGATGAAACTCGTAGAGATTATATATGATGTTTTATACTATTCAACCAAAGCCATGGTTGAGTCTATGTGCGCTGGTGAGTTCACTAGTAAAAGTGCTGGTGATGCTTTTACCTTCTTAGGAGTTGTCGCTGAAAAATCCCAACAGTGGGAGTCTTGTGTTGAACCCCCCAAAAGACTCTTGATCAATAGAAGTAGCACAAATATGGTAGATACAAGCTTCGGTTCAGATGCTAAGTTTGCTGCTTTGTCTAGAAGGTTAGAAGCTTTGGAATTGAATCATCCTAAACATAGGTCTCTTGTTGAACCTGATGATAGGTTTAGAGCCTCTCAAGTGTCTAGTTGTGGAGTAGAACCCAGTAACTCGTTTCGGGAAGCTCAGGTTAGTGAAGAGCAAGCCCATGATGTCTATAACAATGCTAGGTTTGAGAACCGTCAAAAGTTTGACCCATACTCAGAGACTTACAACCCTGGTTGGATAAACCATCCTAATTTTTCTTGGTCTAAGGGTCAGAATCAAGGACAGTCTAGTAATTCTCAGCCTCCCCCAGGTTTTGGTTATGCTAAGAACTCTTCAGGTCAACCCCAGTTTCAGAATGAGAAAAATATCTCCACCTTAGAAGAAACCCTTACTATCTTAGCAAAGAACCATGAGATGTTATCAAAGAACCACTATGGTTTTCAAGAAGAAACCAGGCAGAAGAATAATTTCCAGTCTCTTGCTAACTTAGAACTTCAAGTCGGCCAAATAGCTAAGTTTCTTAGTGAAAGAGAAGATGGAAGGTTCCCTAGTCAAACTGATCCTAACCCTAAAGGAGAGAAATCGTACAATCATGTGAATTCTATTACAACCCTTAGGAGTGGAAAGAAAGTTGACAATAAGGTTGCCATGCCTGATAGTGAACATGTTGTAGTTCACCCTTCTGAGCCAGAAAATGAGGAGACTGATAGAGTCTCCAAAGAGACCAACGAGGGTCCTGTTGAGCCCGGCTTTGGAGGTTTTTAAGCAGGTTACTATCAACCTCCCATTGTTAGATGTGATTAAGAAGATTCCCGCTTATTCCAAGTTTCTTAAGGATATGTGTACGCGAAAGCGAAAACTTAGTGTCCAGAAGAAAGCCTTCCTAGCTAGTCATGTGAGTTCTATTATTCAGAATACTCCTAAGTATAAAGACCCAGGGTCCCCTACTATTTCTTGCACAATAGGTAAATATCGTGTCGAGAAAGCTTTGCTTGACTTAGAATCCAGTGTGAACTTACTCCCATACCATGTGTACCTTAAGCTAGGACTTGGTGAGATGAAACCTACCCAGATGACACTTCAGTTAGCTGATAGGTCCGTTAAAATTCTTCGTGGTGTGATCGAGGAAGTTCTTATTGAGGTCGAAAAGTTTATTTATCCAGTGGATTTTGTTATCCTAGATACCCAACCTGTCCTTGACCCAGAGAACCAAATACCAGTAATTTTAGGTGGCCCGTTTTTAGCTACATCCAATGCGGTCATTAACTGTCGAAATGGTATTATGAATTTGTCTTTTGGTAATATGACTATTGAGCTGAACATTTTTAATATTAGTAAGCTACCCTCTGAACTAGATGACTCGAGCATATAATAGGTGAACATGATAGGAGCATTAGTCGAGGAGTAATTACCAAACACTTTGTTAGAAGATCCATTAGAGAAATGCCTAGCCCACTTTGGGATTGATTTTGATGATGACGATGTGATTAATGAGGTGAATGCTTTGTTAGATTCAACCCCTTTGATAGACACTAGTAATGGCTGGAAACCTAAGTTCGAACCTCTACCCGTTTCAAATTCTACCCTAGTTCCTTCGTTAGAAAAGCCTCCTAAGTTGGACCTTAAACCATTACCAGATTCCCTGAAGTATGTGTTTTTAGGCCCATCTGAAACTTTACCTGTGATTATAGCATCCGACTTGGATAGTGATCAGGAAAGTAGGCTAGTGACCGTCCTTTAAAATAACAAGGAAGTTTTAAGGTGGACCATAGCAGACATTAAGGGTATAAGTCCTACTGATTGTATGCATCATATCTATTTAGAGAGTGACACCAAACCCTTCTAGGGATATGCAACGTCGACTGAACCCTAATATGAAAGAAGTAGTTCGAACCGAGGTTCTTAAGCTATTAGATGCAGGCATTATCTACCCCATTTCAGACAGTAAGTGGGTCAGCCCCGTTCAGGTTGTTCCCAAGAAATCCGGTATTACTGTAGTCCAGAATGATAATAATGAGTTAATCCCAACCCGGGTGACCACGGGTTGGCGTGTATGTATTGACTATAGGAAATTGAACAAGGTCACTAGGAAGGACCACTTTCCCCTTTCATTCATCGACCAAATGCTAGAGAGATTAGCTGGACGTAGCCTTTGGTACCTTTGCGTATAGACGCATGCCTTTCGGGCTATGTAATGCCCCTGCGACCTTTCAGCGTTGTATGTTGAGCATATTTTCTGACATGGTAGAACGGTTCTTAGAGGTCTTTATGGATGATTTTTCAGTGTTTGGTTCGTCTTTCGATGAGTGCTTTCATCATTTGTCATTAGTTTTGACTAGGTGTAAGGAAAAGAATTTAGTGCTTAATTGGGAGAAATATCACTTCGTGGTTCGTTCAGGAATTTTTCCAGGGCATATCGTATCTTCGAAGGGTATAGAGGTAGATAAAGCCAAAGTTGACCTTATTAAAACTTTACAGGTCCCAAAAACCGTAAAAGACATTAGGTCACTCTTAGGGCATGCAGGTTTTTATCGCCGATTCATTAAGGATTTTAGCTTGATTTCTAGACCTCTTTGCAATTTGCTTGCAAAAGATGTTAAGTTTGTCTTTGATGATGCTTGTTTAGAGGCTTTTGAGAAGCTTAAGACTTTACTCACTACCGCCCCCATAGTCCAGGCACCCAACTGGAACCTACCCTTTGAGATCATGTGTGATGCTTCATATTATGCTATTGGTATTGTGCTAGGTCAGCAAGAAAATAAGTTACTTCATGTGATTTACTATGCTAGCAAAACTCTGAATGATGCCCAGTTGAACTATACCACTACGAATAAAAAACTATTAGCTGTTGTGTTTGCCTTAGACAAGTTTAGATCCTACCTCTTAGGTTCTAAGGTCATAATCTTTACTGATCATGCCGCTTTGAAGTATCTTCTTTCCAAGAAGGATACTAAACCTAGATTGATTAGATGGATCCTATTGTTGCAGGAATTTTCCTTGGACATTAGAGATAAAAAAAGGTGCAGAAAATGTAGCAGCAGACCACTTTCCTAGGATTGTTGTGGATACCCTTAATGATTCTCCTCCTGTTAGGGATAGTTTTCCTGATGAACAATTGTTCTTTGTTACCCAAGCACCTTGGTATGCGAATATAGTGAATTATCTTGTTACTGGTCGAATGCCCCAACATTGGGGTAAACAAGATCATTCTAGGTTTTTAGCCGAGGTTAAGCATTTCTTTTGGGATGATTCTTATTTGTTTAAGTATAGTCCAGAGCGGATTATTAGGAGATGTATACCTGAGAGTGACCAGTCCAATATTATTTCCTTTTGTCATGATCATGCTTGTGGGGGTCACTTTAGTGCTAAGAAGACTGCTGCTAAGATATTGCAGTGTGGATTCTATTGGCCTTCGTTGTTTAAAGACTCCCATAGTTAATGTGTTACTTATGAGCGTTGCCAGAAATTAAGAACCATTTCCCATAGGAATATGATGCCCTTGAACCCTATTTTAGTTGTTGAGGTTTTTGATGCGTGGGGTATTGATTTTTTGGGTCCGTTTCCTAATTCTTTTGGTAACCTATACATCCTTGTCGCCGTAGACTATGTATCTAAGTGGATTGAGGCGGTTGCGTGTAAGACTAATGACCATAGGGTTGTGATTGGGTTCTTGAAATATGATATACTTACATGTTTTGGTACACCGCGAGCTATAATTAGTAATGGAGGGTCGCACTTTTGTAATGGACCTTTTAGGCTTCTGATGAAGAAATATGGTATTGTACATAAGGTAGATACCCCGTATCATCCACAGACTAGTGGTCAGGTAGAGGTTTCCAATAAGGAGATAAAGCGTATATTAGAGAAAACAGTTAATTCTAATCGGAAAGACTGGTCGTCTAGGCTTACTGATGCCTTATAGGCTTATCGTACTGCGTTTAAGACCCCCATTGGAATATCACCTTATCGACTTGTGTATGGAAAGGCATGTCACTTACCTGTTGAGTTAGAACATAGAGCATATTGGGATGTTAAGCATCTAAATTTTTCACTAGACAAGGCAGGAGCCCATAGGAAACTTCAGCTTAATGAGTTGGAAGAGATTCGTAGAGATGCATACGATAGTGCTAAGGAGTATAAGAACAAAATGAAACTTGTGCATGATAAGAATATTTTAACAAAGTTATTTTCTCCAGGTCAAAAAGTTCTTCTGTACGATACCCGCTTGCATCTTTTCCATGGGAAGTTACGTTCTCGGTGGACGGGTCATTTTATTGTTCGCACTGTCTTTCCTCATGGAGCTGTTGAGATCGAGACACCGGATGGTAGTAGTTCTTCGAAGGTTAACGGTCAGAGATTGAAACCCTTTATAGAGCCCTTTCCTACAGTTGATGTTGAGGAGGTCCCTCTGGAGGACCCTGTTTACCCTTGATTGACCATCGAGGCGATTGTATGTTGTATATTAGTTTTTGATTTCTTTCCTCACCCAGGTACTATCTTTCCGAATTCTCTCTTTACTGATTCCTCATGTTACCTTACTTTTTGGTATTGCTCTTTCATTAGAAACATTGAGGACAATGTTAGATTTAAGTTTGGGGGTGGGGAAGAAACTTTTTGTTAGCTTTTAGTTGCAATAAATAAACCCCAGAGCCTAGAAATTTATGCTTATTAAGGTTGGCACTAACCAATCTAAGTGGATGGGAACATCTTGGTTGTAGGAGTTGAGGAACCAATCTGATTAGATGAAAACATCTAAAGAGTCTATTTATAAAAGCACAGACCTCAGGTGTTAGAATTAAAAAAAAACATGGTAGTTTCAACATATCTCGTTGAATCCTAATCCTTCTGTTTTTTTTTTCTAGGTGACTTGGTGGGGCACACGATTCAAGTTGTTACCATTGCTAGGGTGAAATAGAATGATTGAGACACCAAAAAAAAAATGAAACCAGACCATCAGACCAACCGGAATAAATTTAATAAAGTCGACCACTGGTGCCCTTGTATATGCCAGTTGTGTTGACCTAGAGTTAGGTTTATCGACCATTGGTTCCCTTGTATTTTCCAGTTGTGTTGATATTAGTCAGACCGGTATCTCAGTCCATTAGGATAGGTTCATCTTAGCAGAGGCCTTCAGACAGATATGGGAAACACCGTTCACTTTAAACCATCTATTTTTCTATTTATCCATCTTCTTAATCTTTCCATGTGATTGGTTGACTCCGATTATGATGTCTAGAAACTATCTGAGTAGAGATCTATCACTTATATATGAATTATAGTATGTTGAGTGCAAACTCGTGTACATCAATTGGAATTTCGCATCAGGGTATTTCCTCCTATAGTCAATGTTTGTATGTCAACCAAGGAGATTCTTTAGTGCCTTCCAAGATTATGCGTAGATAGCTAGGGTCTGGAGTAATGGTTTTGTGGGTACACCTCTGGTAAACCCTCCGCAGACAACACTCCGCCGCTAAGGCCACCTAGCGGTTTAATGGCTTGCTGCACGTGCTAAGTGTAGTCATTTTTATTTTTCTAGATTAGATTTGCTCGAGGACTAGCAAATAATAAGTTTGGAGGTATTTGATAGACACATTTTTGTGTCCGAATTGTCCTCAGTGTCTCTATTGTTAGTGCTTGATTTTGTACTTATTATGGTGTTTTTATGTTTCTGTAGGTGTTGTTGGAGAAATACACTTGTGTGGAAAAAGTTGCTCGAAAAGTGCTATTTGGACCCCCGGAGAAAAGTACTAAAGACACCCTCATTTTGGATAAGGGCACCCTCAGGCACCCCTCATGGCATCCGCTATTCGCACCCCCATCTATGTTGGGGGGGGGTCATCTTCTTCATTCAAATCCAGTTTTGGCGGGAAACTGTGTTCATCAACGGCATAGTTTAGGGTTCGTCTTTTGGTGGAGATTTAAGCAGACTCGATGGCTGAAATTTCACGGGACGACTTGATTAAGTTTAGCAGGCATGGTATGATCAATGGTTTGGGTTAGAATTGGATGGAGCGTCAGATGGAATAAATCAGGGAGTTACGTGTTTTGATAAACCCGATATTGCTGTTTTGGATTTGGACGACTTCTAGTGAGATTAAAACGCTACAATCAGTTGGACTGGGCCTGTTGCAGCTAAACAGAAAAGGTAATTGCATCAAATTTGAAGAAATGGGGTTGGAGAATCATATTTGATCAAAATAGGGAGAATATATCTTCTCGGGTTTATTTCCGGGAAGTGTGTGCTGTAAAAGGAGGCTTGCGTGTGGAAACTGGGATTTTGGTGACTTTTGGAACGTGTTTGTAGCATGACAGCTAAGGAGTAACTCGTGGGTTGATAAATCAGCGAAGAAAATCCTTGACTGGCAGTGAAGAATACTATCGAGTAATGAAAGAATATATGGAGTTATGACGCATGATTTCGGTGCCTGTTGAGTATAAAAAGGGTACTGGATATCAGAGGAAGGGGACGGAGAGTTTGGAGAAGAACGGTGTGTAAATCACAGCTGCAGAGAAATATTTTCTGCTGCTGCATAAGCTGAAGAACATGATGAACATAGACCCACAGAGACAGTCGTTTTGCTACAGTAACAACGACAGTTAGGTTCTATCATTCCCTGTAACAGTTTGGTTTGTAACACTTATAACTGTTACAAACCCGGTTTTTAATAGTTTTTCTCCATTTCATCTTTGTAAACACCCTTTGAGCAATAAAAATGAATTTTGAGTGTGTCTCCAACATGATGATGAGCTAATTCTCCCACAACCAAGGCAATGAGGAAGCTATTCACGCATGAATAATTGGTAACTATTTTATTCTCTCTAATTTATAATTTATAATTCACTCAATCACTGCTTTGCAGAGTTTTAAATTGTTTGCATGATTTTCTTAATTACTTGTGATTCAATTTGATAGGTTATACTTTGTTTAGATAATCTATGCTTAGGGGATATAATTAATGTTTGAGAATATGCCTGATTATTTGTGAATTAAGAAATAATGGACTTAGAAGATAATTAGAGTTTTGGATTATTTACCATAACTTATTCATGTGTGATAGTGGAATCAGTGTCTTGGTTATTTTTAATATCTTGAAATCAATTTTGCAATAAGTTTTCTATTTTCAAGTTTTATAAGTCTAAAATCTTTTGCTTTCACAAGTCTCAACGAACCTATTACTACTACGACAACTTGAAATCACATCAAAATGCTCAACATAAGTGAACTTATGGAGACTCAAAAATGCTTAATTAGATTAATCACAAGAGAACCCATAATTAATCTAATCGGAATACACAACCAAACTAATCATAAAAAGTAATCAATTTAATTGGTCATGCTCGACATAAAGTACCTCACGGAGCAATAACTAAGCTAATCATAAGAAAATAATCAACTCAGTCGATAGTGCTCAACATAAGATACCTTACGGAACAACACAGTATATACAAAAAAATATGGATTAGGGAAGATCAATACTGCGGAATAAGCAAGGATTCATTCTATTTTCCATCACTATTCGCATAACGACATTCAATAGACATAATCCTTGTAAACAAAAGATTTTAACCTATCCTCCATCAATAATTGACATAATAGGCTTAACTTTTGTAATTTTAAAAAGTCCATTCATTCTTTTATCAATACGTGAATATCGACTTATGAAAGTCTTTACTTTTGACAAGGTATGGGACAATCATAGTTCACGGACGCAAACATACATATATCATAACACATTGCAATATACAAAACCACAAAGATCAATACTGCAAAAATCATCTTCCAAACCATTTTAGAATTTAAATAAATAAATCTAGAAGCATGAAGATGAAAACGTTTGGCAATAGCTATGTGAATCACAATAGTAGCTATTCCAAACTCTAGTAATCCTTCTAAAAAACAAGAATAAATTCTCATAAGAAGTTTCCTAGGCATCAAGACAAACTCATAATGCACATACAAGATGATTTGTCCTTAGAGGGTAGAATCAATCTTTTTCGCTCGTATTTACACCAAGAATATCTACCTAAGGCGTATAAAAAGATTTTCTTAACAAATAAGAACATACAAAGTCATTAAAGACCATGCACCGTAGTTCACAAAGGATGATTGTGAACATTCAAGAATCCCATAGCAATGCGTACTACTGACCATTCTTGAACTTCCTTCTTTATGATTCACCAACAATATTCTTTTAAAAGATACAAATTAGATTATAAGAGTAATACTCCAAGAATCCAAGTGCCCAAGCCCAAGAGAAGTGGAACAAGTGCGACGAAACGGAGCAAAACACTCAAAAACAAGAGATAGGACAAATACCAATCTTAACTCATCCAAATTCAAGGTTTCTCATCTCCATTTTGAAGATAATTCAAATAGTAATATAATTCAAAAAGAATGAGGTCATTCCGATTTCGGACGAAGAAGTTACGGCCAAAACAAATTTACCGAATATCGACGTCAAGTATGCATACGGGTTTGCAGACAAATTTTCGTATTCTGGAGAAGTATGCAAACGGGTATGCATACTTAAACCCATGGATTTTGATCTTAAATGACGTTATGCATACCAGGTAGGTGTACCATGAAGTCCAAACATCCCGAACTACTATTTTCAAACCTAAACTTTTAAGAACCTTAAACACAGATCAAGTTAGGTAGAAATGAACAATAAGCAAGGTACATGGATCGTCATAAGTACTCTAAGCAAATAAAAACATAAATCTTTCTCAGGCTTATAGACATACCTTTTTAGGAGAATCCAGTCGAATTCTACAGATTTACCGAACATAATTTGTGTGCCCCAATTCTCGTGCTTCCCTCACCGTATACATAGCAGGGCATTCCTTGGTGAGGATGCATTTACAACACAATAAAGTTGTGTTGAGGTGAACAATGTCTTGCTCACCATGGAACCAAGAAAGAGTTTCTTTCCAGCAGCTCTTACATCTTGTAGTGTTGAGAAACACCCAAGGAACTGTTTTTATAAATCTATCAAAGAACTTGAAGAGAACCCAAAAAGATTTGTGTTTCTGATTTATCGATTTCCAACTTATAAAAAACAGTTTTTGCGGATAGTTTTTAGTACTGCGAAGGGAAACTCTTCTGATAAAAATAGGCGTCCTAGCTTCTTCATAATAGAAGACAATACTAATATCTTGGTAGGAAGCATCAGGAGTTGAGCAATGAATTGATTCATGCATTGAGGTGATACACTCAGAAGACTGAGATTTAAACTCCTCTTGTAATTCGTTTAGTTTGTTACAACTAATTGGATTACGCAGAGGATGAGCATTGCTCTCACTGATTAGTAAATCAATATCAACCTCAACATAAATATTATTCATCATAACTTGATTTAGCCTGTCAAGAGATTCTTGTTCTTTCTGGAGATATAAATCAACATCAGAAGATAAGCTTTCAAGTTTCTTTTCAAGACCTGAATACACTTCAAGGGATTTTAAACCTGGTGGAGGTTTAGATAGAATTTCTTCTACAGATTTTATTGAATCAATTATGGAAGAATGTTTTGGAATCCCTGGATCTGGTGGTGCATTTATTGAGATAACATTTTTGTCCATATCAGATCGCTACAAACACAGACTTTTGAGGTCTTAAACGTGTTTGCCTGCTCTGATACCAATTGAAAAGGCGGGGGTACAACAACCACACCCAATATTTCTCTTAGCAATCTGTATGGAAAACTTCCAATATACTTTCTAGAGAATCAACTAGACAGTCAGACTCAATCTAGATAAAAGTATATCAAAGAGTTAATATCTCAATCTCTCGATTTGATCTATACTCAAGAAAATAGAAATCTGCGAGTCTTTATCAAATACTAGAGAGATAACTTGAACGGTACCAAAGACCAATGTTCAAGTATCAATCAATTTCAATCAACAACCAAAGGTCGGATTTCCAATTGATTGATTCTAACGCACAACATGTGATATTTCAATTATAAAGATAACCAATATAATGCGGAAATAGGAATAACACAGACACAGGAATTTTGTTAACGAGGAAACCGCAAATGCAGAAAACCTCCGAGTCCTAGTCCATATTGAACACACACTGTATCAAGCCGCTACAGATACTAGCCTACTACAAACTAACTTCGGTCTGGACTGTAGTTGAACCCCAATCAATCTCACACTGATCCAAGGTACAATTACGCTCTTTACGTCTCTGATCCAAGCAAGATACTTCGCGCTTGATTCTCTTAGCTGATCTCACCCACAACTAAGAGTTGCTACAACCCAAAGTCGAAGACTTTAATAAACAAATCTGTATCACACAGAAAAGTCTATATAATTGAATAAATCTGTCTCCCACAGAAATACCTAAGAGTTTTTGTTCCGTTTTTGATAAATCAAGGTGAACAGGAACCAATTGATAACCCGGACTTATATTCCAGAAGAACAACCTAGTATTATCAATCACCTCACAATAATCTTAATCGACGCGGTGTAGAAGATATTGTGGAATCACAAACGATGAGACGAAGATGTTTGTGACTACTTTTATATCTTGCCTATCGGAGATATCAATCTCAAGCCAATCTTTGCGATTGTACTCGCACGATAGAAATAGCAAGATCAGATCACACAACTACAAGAAAGTAGTATTGGTCTGGCTTCACAATCCCAATGAAGTCTTTAAGTCGTTAACCTGGTTTAGAAGAAGAAACCAAAGGTTAAAGGAGACTCTAGCTTACACAACTAGTATCACAGGTAAGGTGTGGGTATTAGGTTTCCCAGTTGCTATAATTCTACCTTATATAGTCTTTCAAATCATGGTTTGCAATCAATGTTAGCTTGGTAACAAAGCATTCAATATTCACCGTTAGATGAAAACCTGATTAGATTCAAGCAAATATCTTTCAACCGTTAGATCGAAAACCTAGCTTGTTACACACAAATGAAATGCACGTTTCTAGGTTTGTGTAACTGTACCCAAACATGTACATTTGTTGGTTCAATAATAGTTAACCAAATGGTTAGCCATATGAGCACTTTCATATCAACCATATTCTCCTTCACCATAACTAGTTAAAATGACTCAAATGAACTAGTTAGAGAGTTTTTCATTTGCAAGGAAATCTTATGTAACTACACAAGACACAATTGAAGCAAAAACGATTTGATTCACTTGAATCGAATCATGAAATTTATAGCCACGGTTTGCAATTAGCATTCCTTAGTTTATATAAACATGAGTTCACAAACAATCGTCTTTAGATATAACCTAACTCAAGTTCGCGGACTTAAGTTCCCGGAAGGAATTCTCAAACTCCAGTAGATTTTCTCTGGTCGAGAACTTCCGCTAGTTCGCGGACTTAGTTCACGACTCTTGTTCCGCTTCTCTTGATCAACAAAGTTCGCAAACTTCGGTTCAAGGAATAAGGACTTATACATATATGTGTTTCCACAACAATGCTTATATCCATCATTGGTTATATAATATAAACTCTCATTTCAATCATTGAAACATTCTTAGAGGACGTTATATAGTTGTTATTCACAAACCATTTTTCGTCAAAGCAATTTTCAAGGTGATTGAAACATAACATGACTTTCGTCACTAGGTAAAGATGAACTTGGCCAAAGCTAAAGCTTACCAACACATATTTCGACAAATAGATAGGCGAGTTAAACTCGACTCGAAATAGAAAATGTGTATAATCAAAGTCTATATAGAAAAACGACTTTTGTCTCAGGATAGGAGATAAAGTAGATCGACTTTTGAGTGATAGATAAGTTCAAGTCTCCACATACCTTTTTGTCGATTAAGTTCCACCAGTTCCTTGAGTAGTTCTTCGTCTTGTATGATGATCCACCATGGAGTTCTTGAGCTCAACTACACTCTCTATCCTAGTCCGAGATTTAGCCATAGTAGACTAGAAATCAAGACTTATAGTTTTGATCACTAACATTGACAAACATGCTTGAGATAGCAATGCATGCGAGTTCGACCGAGCAATGCTCTAACAGTTACTAGCTTGCCAATCAAGAAATTAGTCCATTCATTTGCAACTTCATTAATATTATTTGAAGATACAATGGCATCTCTGGATCTAATCGTGGTAGTCTTCATTCATTCGGTGATGGCACTTAGGTTACTGGTGTTAAAGCACTGCTCGGTTGAACTCAAAATCGTTGCTATCTCAATCTTGTTTGTCAATGTTAGTGATCAAAACTATAAGTCTTGATTCTAGTCTATTTAGAGTGATGTCTCGGACTAGGATAGATTGTGTAGTTGAGCATTAGACTTCACGGCGTTCATCAATTGAAGATGAAGAACTACTAAGGAGCTTGTGGAACTTCATCAACAAAAGGTATGTGGAGATTAAAACTCATCTATCACTTGGAAAATGTATTTCTACTCTATCTCCTTTATTGATACAAAATTTGTATTACTATATAGTATTCGATTATGCACATTTGAGATTTTTAGTTGAGTTTAACTCGCTTACATATTTCTCGAAATATGTTTTAGTAAGCTTTCGCTTCAACCAACTTCATGTTATATTCTTGACAAAAGTCAAAAGATGATCATATGAAAATCGCCGAGTAACATCTTACATGGTTTGTGTGATACAATCATTTGGTGTAGACTTGGAATGTTTCGTTATGATTATTTCAATAACTTGAAAATTGCTTTGATGCTAATACTGTGTGAAAACGGCTATTTTCATACTCTAAGAAAGTTTCAATGATTGAAATAGAGTTTAGAATACTTAACTATCATTGGATTATGAACATAGTATGCATTCTTGCATGTATGTGATCCATGACCGGAACTATAGTATGCATACCCGTATGCGTACTTGTTAGTTGTGGAATTTCGGGTACATAAGTACACATACCCGTACGCGTACTGGCGAAGGGTTTGGGTCCGGAAATTTCTGCTGTATTTGGAAGTATGCGTACCTTTTTACAAAATGACGAACCCAAACTCATACCGGGTACTTAAGTATGCGTATCCGTTTGCATACTTTGAGTGGTTAAAGTTTTAAAATTGGTTTGTTCATGAACTAATACATTTATATATTAAGGAATACATTCTTTGCAAATCGTGGCTATAATGTTCATGAATTTATTCGAGTGAATCAAACCTATTTTGCTTCAATTGTGTTCTTGTATACTTCCATGAGAATATAGAAATTGAACAACTCTATAACTAGTTTCATTTGAGTCATTTGAACTAGTTGTGGTTAAGATGAATAAGGTTGATATGAGATTGTTCGTATAGCTAACCTCGGTTAACTACTATTGAGCCAACCTAGTGTACACGTTTAGGTACGGTTACTCAAACCTAAATGAAGGTATATTTTATTTGTGTATAACAAGCTAAGTTCGATCTAAAGGTTGAAAGATATTAGCTTGAGTCTAATTAGGTTTTCATCTAACGGTGAATATTGAATGATTTGTTACCAATGTAACTTAGATTGCAAACCCTGATTTGAAAACCATATAAGGGAAAACTCTAGCCACTGGGAAACCTAATCCCCACACCTCTTGTGTGATACTAGTTGCGACTAGAGTCGATTCTCCTTCAACCTTAGGTTTTTCACGAAACCCTGTAAGTTAACGACTTAAAGACTTCATTGGGATTGTGAAGCCAGACCCAACTATTTTTTATGTAGTTGTGTGTTCTGATCTTACTTCTACCATCGTGATTGAGTATTATCTTTTCTAAGATTTGCTTGAGATTTATCTCCGATAGGCAAGATAAAAAGTAGTCACAAACATCTTCATCTCATCGTTTGTGATTCCATAATATCTTGTTTTGCTACCATATGATTAACATTATTATGAGGTGATTGATAATACTAGGATGTTCTTCGGGAATATAAGTCCGGTTTATCAATTGGTTCATGTGCATCTTGATTTATCAAAAGACGGAACAAACCACGTAGGCATTTCTGTGGGAGACAGATTTATCTATTCCAATAGACTTTTATGTGTGAGACAGATTTGTTTATCAAGTCTTTGACTTTGGGTGGTAGAAACTCTTGTTTGTGGGTGAGATCATCTAAGGGAATCAAGTGCGCAGAATCCTGCCGGGGTTCAGAGACGTAAGGAACGCAACTATACCTTGATCAGTGTGAGATTGATTAGGGCTCAACTACATTCCAGTCCGAAGTTCATTGGTAGTAGGCTAGTGTCTGTAGCGGCTTAATATAGTGTGTTGTTCAAAGCTGGACTAGGTCCCGAGGTTTTTATGCATTGGCGGTTTTCCTCGTTAACAAAATTCTGGTGTCTGTGTTATTTCTTTTCCGCATTATATTTTTTTATATAATAGAAATATCACAGGTTATGCGTGAAGATCAATCAATTAGATAATCCAACCTTTGGTTGTTGATATAAATTGATTGACACTTGAACATTGGTCTTTGGTACCGTTCAAATTATTTCTCTTATTCAATCGGGCTCGTAAATTCCTATTTGTTGATTGCATATTGAATTGAGAAATTGAGATATAAACTCTTTGATATACTTTTCTCTAGATTGAGTCTGACTGTCTAGTTGATTCTCTTGAAAGTATATTGGAGTTTGTCTATTCAGATTGTCGAACGAAAGATGTGACACTCTTGTTGACGCGTGTGATTCCTCCTCCGTGAAGATTCTTCATCAAATTCACAAGGGTGTTTGTAAAATTGATGCCAAGATAAGGTGTGTGCAAGAATAATTACTTGTGATTTCTACTAAGTTTCCTGAAATCAAGGAGGACGTGGATAAGGTTCATGCTTTATCTATTTTGTCTAGGAAACTTCTTATGAGAATTTATTCTTGTGTTTTTAAGAAGGATAAATATGGTTTGGAATAACCATTATTGTGAGTACACATAGTTATTGCCAACGTTTTCATCTTGCAATGTTTTTAGATTTATTTATTTAAATTCTAAGTTATTTGGAAGATGATTTTTGCAGTATTAATCTTTATGGTTTTATATATTGCAAATTGTTATGGGATATGTTGTTTACGTCCATGAACCTTGATTGTCCCATATTTGTTCAAAAGTTAACTTTATTATGTGTCGGTATGAGAGCCTTTGTGCATGTTGCAGTAAACCAATGGACGTATTCGGCGACCATGCCTTGCACTGCGCCAAGGATGTGGGAATTAAGTACCGGAACGACTCTGTAAGGGATGTTTTTGCGGATATATGCTATAAGGCCGGTGTACCAGCCAGAAAAGAAGCATCCCTTGGACTTCGTTCTAACTCGGCCAAAGACCTTAATCTAGCTGACATTCTTGTGCTAAACTGGGAAAGTGGGAAAGATGTCTGCTTCGACGTCACATGTGTCTCACCTTTTACAAGTGCTATCACTCGTAATTTCACTCCTGGGCATGCAATCTCCATGGCAATCACCCGCAAATGGAATAAATACCTTGACAAGTGCTCCACACATGGTTTTGTCTTTGGCGTGCTAGAATTCTCAACTCTAGTAGAACTAGGTGATGATACTATTGCGTTTTTGAACAGATTAAGGAACCGCCTTACGAGTTATGATGCGAATCAAAAGATAGGTGGTGCCCTTTTTCATAGAATATGTATTGTTATTCAAAAAGGCGTGGGAGCACAACTCGTTGCTAGACTCCCAGCCAGATCTGTGTAAACTTATTCGGTTCCTAATAAAAGCCTTCGGTGGCATCTTTTATTAATAGTGTGAAAGTATTAATAAAAGATAGAATGAACTTTTGACTACAAAAGTTAAGCCTATTATGTCATTATGCAAATATTGATGGAAGATAGGATGAACTTTTGTTTACAAATATTAAGTCTATTATATGTCATTGTGCAAATAGTGATGAAAAATAGAATGAATCTTTGATTATTCCGCAGTATTGGTCTTTCCCTGATCCACATCTTTGTGTATGTACTGTGCGACTTTGTAAGTTCTCTTATGTGAGCATGGCCAATTGAATTTATCATTTTCCTTGTGATTAATTCAATTGATATTTTCGATACAAATTCATGATTCATGTGATTTGTTAATGTCCAAAGAAATCCTTCTTTTCTTGTAAAAGTAAGGTTGCTCTTGTTGTTCTTTCGGGAATGACAATTTATGGGGGAGAATTCTTAATTGAACCTGTGCTTAATTGCCAAATCTTTGTGGGGAGTGTGGTTGTGGAATATTGTAAGAGTTATGTTGTATATTTATGTACTCCTTGATGAATACACTAAGTTTCGAATATGTGAAATCATCGAAACAAGTTGGTATGTTGTTCTCTTTTGGTCATGAAGTATCTATATGAAAATTTCATGAGGATCCCACTAGTTTTCGTACCTTTGCCAATTTATATTGACAAAATGGGGGAGATTTAATTTTTAGTTCACACTACCAATACATATGGTTCACGGATCATTATGTAAGGAGGAGTGGTTTTCATTGTGAGATGAAGTATTGACTAAGGGGCAGTGACACATATCGGTATTGTTGTCAAATTTGTGATACAATTAAACTTTGATGCTCTATAATAATACCATGACATTGTATAACAATGATTGAGAGAAACTGTTTTCTCATTGTTATAGCTACGGATCTTCAACAACTATGATGCTGAGTTGAACAAATTTAGAATCATTGGAGTACTTGTAAGTGACGAAGATTTCGAGTAATGTTGAAGAACCAAGGAGATCAAGCATTTGGATGAGAAGCTAAAAAGTTATTTATTTTGTAATCCATATGTATTGATAGTTTTGTCACTGAAATTGACAAATATGGAGATTATTAGAGCACTGCTCGGTCGAACTCGCAAGCGTTGCTATCTCAAGCTTGTTTGTCAATGTTAGTGATGAAAACTATAAGTATTGATTTCTAGTCTACTTATAGTGATGTCTTGGACTAGGATAGATTGTGTAGTTGAGCATTAGACTTCATGACGTTCATCAATTGAAGACGAAGAACTATTAAGGAGCTTGTGGAACTTCGTCAACAAAAGGTATGTGGAGACTAAAATTCATCTATCACTTGGAAAGTCTATTTATACTCTATCTCCTGTATTGAGACAAAAGTCGTATTACTATATAGTGTTCGATTATGCACATTTGAGATTTCGAGTTGAGTTTAACTCGCTTACATATTTCTCGAAATATGTGTTGGTAAACTTTTGTTTCAACCAAGTTCATCTTATATTCTTGACTAAAGTCAAAAGATGATCATATAAAAATCACCGAGTAATATCTTACATGGTTTGTGCGATACAATCATTTGGTGTAGACTTGGAATGTTTCTTTATGATTATTTCAATAAATTGAAAATTGCTTTGATGCTAATAGCGTGTGAAAACGGATATTGTCATCCTCTTAGAAAGTTTCAATTATTGAAATAAATTTAGACTAGTTAACCATCATTGGATTATGAACATAATATGCATTCTTGCATGTATGTGATCCATGATCGGAACTATATTATGCATACCCGTATGCGTACTTATTAGTTGTGGAATTCCGGGTACCTAAGTACACATACCCGTACGTGTACTGGTGAAGGGTTTGGGTCCGGAAATTTATGATGTGTTTGGAAGTATGCGTACCCGTTTGCATACTGGCGAACCTAAACTCAAACAGGGTACTTAAGTATGCGTACCCGTTTGCATACTTGAGTGGTTAAAGTTCTAAAATTAGTGTGTTTGTGAACTAATATATTTATATACTAAGTAATGCATTATTGCAAACCGTGGCTATAATGTTCGTGAATTGATTCGAGTGAATCAAAACGATTTTTCTTCAATTGTGTTCTTGTATACTTCTATGAGAATATAGCAATTGAAAAACTCTATAACTAGTTTCATTTGAGTCATTTGAACTAGTTGTGGTTAAGATGAATAAGGTTGACATGAGAGTGTTCATATAGCTAACCTCAGTTAACTACTGTTGAGCCAACCTAGTGTACACGTTTAGGTACGGTTACTCAAACCTAAATGAAGGTACATTTCATTTGTGTATAACAAGCTAAGTTCGATCTAACGGTTGAAAGATATTAGCTTGAGTCTAATTAGGTTTTCATCTAACAGTGAATATTGAATGCTTTGTTACCAAGGTAACTTAGATTGCAAACCATGATTTGAAAACTATATAAATAAGAACTCTAACAACTGGGAAACCTAATCCACACACCTCTTGTGTGATACTAGTTGTGACTAAAGTCGATTCTCCTTTAACATTAGGTTTTTCACGAAACTCTGTAGGTTAACGACTTAAAGACTTCATCGGGATTGTGAAGCCAGACCCAACTATTTTTTCTGTAGTTGCATGTTCTGATCTTACTTCTAATATCATGATTGAGTATTATGTTTGCCAAGATTTGCTTGAGATTTTTCTCCGATAGGTAAGATTAAAAGTAGTCACAAACATCTTCGTCTCATCGTTTGTGATTCCACAATATCTTGTTTCGCTACCATACGATTAACATTATTGTGAGGTGATTGATAATACTAGGTTGTTCTTTGGGAATATAATTCAGGTTTATCAATTGGTTCATGTGCACCTTGATTTATTTATCAAAAGACGGAACAAAACTCGTAGGTATTTCTGTGGGAAACAGATTTATCTATTCCAATAGACTTTTCTGTGTGAGGCAGATTTTTTATCAAGTCTTCGACTTTGGGTCATAGCAACTCTTGGTTGTGGGTGAGATCAGCTAAAGGAATTAAGTGCGTAGAATCCTGCTGGGGTTCAGAGACATAAGGAGCAAAATTGTACCTTGATAAGTGTGAGATTGATTAGGGCTCAACCATATTCCAATCTGAAGTTCATCGGTAGTAGGCTAGTGTATGTAGTTGCTTAATACAGTGTGATGTTCAAAGCTGGACTAGGTCCCGGGGTTTTTCTGCCTTTGCGGTTTTCCTCGTTACCAATATTCTGGTGTATGTGTTATTTATTTTCCGCATTATATTTTGTTAAATAATAGAAATATCACATGTTGTCCGTGAAGATCAATCAAATAGATAATACAACCTTTGGTTGTTGACATAAATTGATTGACACTTGAACATTGGTTTTTGGTACCTTTCTAGTTATTTCTCTTATTCAATCGGGCTCGCAAATTCATATTTTCTGAATGCAGATTGAATTGAGAAATTGAAACATAAAATCTTTGATATACTTTTTTCTAGATTGAGTATGTCTGTCTAGTTAATTCTCTTGAAAGTATATTGGAGTTTGTCTATTCATATTGCCGAATGAAATATTGGGTGTGGTTGTTAGACCCCAGCTTTTTCAATTGGTATCAGAGCAGGAAAACACTATAAACCTAATAAGTTTGTGTTTGACTGATCCTTAAATTTTGTCCTTATGGGAAATTACTTTGGGAAACTTTTTTTGGGAATCTGTAATGCACGTCAGAAGTCCCTAAAGATTGTTCAAAGCTTATTATCTACTAGACCTCTGGTCCCTCTAGATAATCTATACATAAACTCCTCTTGATCTTCTGAATACAGAATACACCTGAAGCCCATTGATAAATTTTCTTTCTTGAAAGCAGCGTCTATAAATATTATCCAACCGGAGTTTCTGGATGCCCAATTGGGTTTTGTAAATTTCTCCTTCGAGATACAACAAATATGTATAAAATTTTTAGATGACGCTGATTGCAAAAACTTATTAATATGTTTTATCAGACTTGTCGGATTTGGATCCGATTTTTCAAACACCCCTGAAATAGCTCTAGCGAAAGGGCATAACTTGAAGAGATGTTGTTCATTTTCTTGAAATTGAGAATTGCGGATCGATCAATCTAAAAAGATAGTCGGGATATGAGAAGCTAGTCTCCTAGGAGTTGGTAGAGTTTTCTGTATTAATTTCCAAATGAATAATCTTATTCTTCGAATTGTTTTAATTTTCCATAATTTCTACCACAAAAAATTAATCGTATTATCGCTCTCTTGGTCCTGATTTATAAGACAGCTATAAATATTCTTCAATATAAATACTCCTGATGAATGATACCTTCATTTGATTTTATCTTTATCCCTGCTTTGTGTCGCAGGAATTTTCCCTTTAATGTCCGGTGCAATGAATTCGTCTAATTCTTCGTGATCCAAATTTATCTTCTAGTGTTATTAACTCTTGAACCAATTTTGGAATTTGATCTACTCTTTCAGACAGTTTTGGGATTATGTCGGCATTAGGAATCCATCTATCTTCCCATATTTTAGCTGAAGCTCAATTTTTAATTTGCCAAACGAAATTACATTTAATAAAGTTCAATCCTTTTTGAATACCCAAATCCAAGAGGGTTAGAAGTTCTGGAGAATTCTAGATGATTTGAGTATGGGAAATATTTTTCTTTTAGGAGTTGAATTCATAATTGATCTGGTTTAGATATGAGTCCACTGGAAATTTTGGTAAGGAGATCTAAATTGAATTGATGTAGATTTTTAATTCCTAGCCCCCCTTGAGAAATGGGTTTGCAGATAGAGTCTCAAGCTTTTATGAAGCCTCCTTGTCTTTTGACCCCATCTTTGTTCCACCAGAAATTCCTTTGAATCCGGTCCAATTGATCTAAGGTTTCTTTGGGCAGTGCAAGGGCTTGCATTTGATATGTCAGATAGGCTTGAAGAATAGATTTGATTAGCACTGTCCTCCCCACCTAAGAGAGAAATTCAGATTTCTAACCTTATAGGGTGGAGTAATATCTTTGTAGCAGAGGTTCAATGTTATCCTTTCTAATCTTGTCAAAAAAAGAGTGGGGGTGCCCAAATATCTACCATTTTTAGTCATCAACGGTACTTCTAGGATTTTTGTAATTACTTTTCCATTTCGTGGATGGATGTGGGGGCTAAAATAAATCCCAGATTTTTGCATATTTACCATTTGACCCATTATGTCTACGAAATTGGTTAAAATGTCTAATAAATTTTTGGCTTCTCCCAAATCCGCTTTCGTGAATAGAAAGTAGTTATCTGTGAAAAAGAGGTGAGAAATATTCGGAGCATTTTTATTGATTTTAAGCCCTGTGAGTTTTTTTTCCCCACAATCGCTTTTTCCAGAAGTCTGGACATGATTTTCGTGTAGATTAGGAATAGGTAAGAGAGACAGGATCTCCTTATCTTAACCCTCTAGAGTTTTTGAATTTTGGGCCTAGAGAGCTATCGAGGAGAATGGAAAATGAGCTGGTTGATATGCATTGCGTAGTAAGGTTTACCCATAAATAATTGAAATCAAATAATAGCAAGGCCTTTTTCAATGAAAATCCACTCCACCCTATCGAATACTTTGGAAAGATCTAATTTAAGGGATAGAACACCCTTTTTGGCTTTGGGATTTTCATCGAGTGCAGAATTTCATATGTTATCTTCTATGATAATATTATTTGTGATTTGTCTACCTGGGAGGAAAGCTGATTGATTGAGGGAGATTATCTTTTTGAGAATAGTTTTTATCATGTTATCTAATATCTTTTATATTATCTTGTAAATAGAATTTCTTAAGATGATGGGTCTAAAATCAGTCGGCGTTTAAGGATTGGCTATCTTAGGAATTAGGGAATGAAAGGGTTATTAAAATCCGGATTTAGAATCTCGGATCTAAAGAATTTTTGGACAGAGAAAATGATATCCTGACCCAAAATTTTCTAATTATTTTTAAGGAAACCTGGTTGGAATTCGTCCGAACCAGTGTTCCCCATTGATTTATAGTTTCTTCTTTCGAGGGTATTTCACTAACAAAATATGAAAAAGTGGGGGTCTAACAACCACACCCAATATTTCTCTTAGCAATCTGTATGGACTAACTCCAATATACTTTTGAGAGAATCAACTAGACAGTCAGACTCAATCTTAATAAAAGTATATCAAAGAGTTATATCTCTCTTTCTCGATTTAATACTTACTCAAGCAAATAGAAATCTGCGAGTCTAATTGAATACAAGAAAAATCACTTGAACGGTACCAAATACCAATGTTCAAGTATCAATCAATTTCAATCAACAACCAAAGGTTGGATTTTCTAATTGATCTATTTAACGCAGAACCTGTGATATTTCAATTATATAACAAAATATAACGCGGAAAAGAAATAACACAGACACCAGAAGTTTTGTTAACGAGGAAACCGCAAATGCAGAAAAACCCCGGGACCTAGTTCATATTGAACACACACTGTATTAAGCCTCTACAGACACTAGCCTACTACAAACTAACTTCGGCCTGGACTGTAGTTGAGCCCCAATCAATCTTACACTGATCCAAGGTACAGTTGCGCTCCTTACGTCTCTGATCCCAGCAGGATACTATGTACTTGATTCCCTTAGTTGATCTCACCCACAACTAAAAGTTTTACGACCCAAAGTCAAAGACTTTAATAAAAAAATCTATATCACAAAGAAAAGTCTACTGTAATAGATAAATCTGTCTCCCACAGAAATACCTACGAGTTTTTGTTTCGTCTTTTGATAAATCAAGGTGAACAGGAACCAATTGATAAACCAGACTTATATTCCCGAAGAACAGCTCAGTATCATCAATCACCTCATAATAATCTTAATCGACTAGAGAAAGAAGATATTGTGGAATCACAAACGATGAGATGAAGATGTTTGTGACTACTTTTATATCTTGCATATCGGAGAAATAAATCTCAAGCCAATCTTACGATTGTACTTAGTACGATAGAAACAACAAGATCAGATTACACAACTACAAGAAAAGTAGTATCGGTCTGGCTTCACCATCCCAGTGAAGTCTTCAAGTCGTTAACCTACAGGGTCTCGGTAGAAACCTAAGTTTAAAGGAGAATCAACTCTAGCTAATACAACTAGTATCACACAGGAGGTGTGGGGATTAGGTTTCCCAGTTGCTAGAGTTCTCCCTTATATAGTCTTTCATATCAGGGTTTGGAATCAATGTTAGCTTAGTAATAAAGCATTCAATATTCACTGTTAGATGAAAACCTGATTAGATTCAAGCTAATATATTTCAACTGTTAGATCGAAACTTAGCTTGTTACACACAATTGAAATGCACGTTTATTTAGGTTTGTGTAACCATACCAAAACATGTACATCTAGTTGGTTCAACAGTAGTTAACCAAATGGTTAGCCATATGAGCACTTTCATATCAACCTGTTTGTGGGTGAAAACGGTTTCTGCTGATTTTGGTAAATTCGTGTGTGTGAATGAGAAACGAGTCTAAACCCTAAACAATGTACTGCACGGGAGTAATTTTGATTCGAGAGATAAATCTGTACAAATCTGGCCTAAACCAAGAAATGGTCGTTCTAGACTTGCTTCGGTCATAAAGTGAAGGAGAAAGGTTGGTCTTAGGGAGGGAAGCGAAGAAAGTGTTGAGACCAGAATCGTCGTTCTGGAAGTATGGGTGTTTTGTGACGTGTATCAGAAAATTGGACTGCCTAGCTGAATGAAAATCTATCAGGTGATTTCTGAATGTTGTATTGTTCTCCTGACCAAAAACTTGTTTTTGGTGGAAATAAGTGAGACCTATTTATACAAGTCGCAACAAAACGTACCCTGGTCTCGTAGGAAGTGGAAACGATTGAGTGGTGGAAGAAGGGAGTAACGAATAACGCCTGGAATTGATGTTTCCATAATGAAGGATACGTTTCACCATTAATTCTTTTCATTACTAACAGCCCCGTTTTATGACACTTTCTTGTAACGGGCGTATTGCACGCCGCACGCTGTAAACCGCCAGACCAATACCCTGATGAGTATCCCCCAGTTTGTGACATGTTTTGATGTTTCAAGTGTTTTCGTGGAAAACATGTAGCACTTTGCTACGTGTGTCAAGTTGAAATTGAGAGGCTTGCCGCAGGTAAATAACATGTGATGATATTAGGCTTGTCTTGGCTGGTTGCCTAAAACTTGCCACAAGCTCGCCGGCTTGGTGGCGAACTTCGATGGCCGAGATCGCATCTTATGAAATAAGGGTAGCCATTGATTGTGGCTACCTTGTGTTGGCGCCTGAAGATGGCACATTGGTGTTTTTGGTGCACGCCAGTGGCAATGCGGCATGGCTGGCATGACTCGTGCATGCCAGTGGCACGGTGCTGCAAGTGGCGCCTGGCGTAGCCATGGCCATTAATTTTAGGCGTCTGGTCACCTGAAAATTGACACAAGTCTGTCAGCTCGGTGGCGAACTTGGATGGCTGAGGTATCTCATGAGGAAGGATAGCCGTTGATTATGGCTACCTTCTGTCGACGCCTGGAAACTTTGTCTAAATTAGGGTTTACCATGCCGAAACCCTAATTAGCGTATATGGAATGCCGTTTGGCATGTGCGCCTGGCTTGCGCGCTTGGCATTCCGATTGGCATGTGCGTCTGGCATGCGCGTTTGTCGGGTTTGGCATGTTTGGCATGCCGATTGGCATGTGCGCCTGGCATGCGCGTTTGGCAGGTTTGGCATGCTGCTTGGCATGTTTGGCATGCCGATTGGCATGTGTGCCTGGCATGCGCGTTTGGCGAGTTTGGCATGCTGCTTGGTATGTTTGGCATGCCGATTGGCATGTTGGCGCGGGTTTTGGGAAGCCAACTTAGTATGGCAACCTCTTTTAAGGCTGCGGCGGGTTTGGAGCAACCTAATTGGTCAATGAAAGTAGGAGGCCGGCCAAGCATGGGCGTGGCTACCCTTTTAGTGCACGTGGCGGGTCTAATACGACCTGATTGGTTGATTAAAAGAGGGCCGGCCAAGAACGGTCGTGGCTACTCTTCTGGCGAGAGTGTGGCGGCTTTAGAGAGACCTGATTGGTCGATGTGAAGTAGGGTCGGCAAGCTAGAGTGTGGCCACACTTCCAGCGCGCTGTGGCATATTTGAAGCGACCTGATTGGTCGATGGGAAGTGGGGCCGGAAAGCTAGGGTGTGGCCACACTTCCAGTGCGCTGTGGCGGATTTAATTGCCTAGTTTGGCTAAGCATAGCTCGACAAGGGGTCTAGTGTGCTGCGCGGGGCGCGAAACCCTAATTTTGCAAGTTAGTCGGGTTTATGAGTTTTTTATGAGTTATCACAATAATTGGCTGGATTTTGTATGCTGCCACAAAAATCCTTATTTACAGAATGCAGTGTGCTTTCCGTCTGAGCATTTTGTGAAATGGCCTTAATTTTGGTACTTGGAGGTTCATGCTACTCTGCTGCGAGTGAACACAAATCCGTCATGCCATACGATATTAAGGGTTCTGCCGGGGAACATAGCACAGGAAAGTACTCAGTGAGTCTTCTATTGGAGAGGTGCCGAAATTTACAGAGCGTTTGGGATGGTTGTTATATTCGCCAGTCTGGATAAATTTCATGTAAATATATTGAATGGTTCAATAAATATGTCGGTGGAGAGGTTATCACTCACGACACCGTTTCCTCGCAAAGTGACGTCACATCAGATGCAAGGTTTTACGATTTTAACCCTAAGATAAAAACCACCAACAACACAACCGTATTCTTCTTTTACATAACTAGTTCAAATGACTCAAATGAACTAGTTAGAGAGTTGTTCAATTGCTTAGATCTTATAGAAGTATACAAGGCACAATCGAAGCAAAAACGATTTGATTCACTCGAATCGATTCATGAACTTTATAGCCACGGTTTTCAAACTTGCATTTCTTAATTAATATAAGTTTAAGTTCACGAACAATCGTTTTTAGAAAATAACCAACTTAAGTACACGGACTGGTACGCGGACTTAAGTACCCGGAATAAGTTTATTTTCAGTTCACAAACTCCAGCAGAAATTCTCGGGATGAGAACCTCCGACAGTACGCGGACTTGGTACGCGGACTCTAGTTCCGGTTTTCCTGAGCAGCAAAGTACGCATACTTTGGTTCAAGGAATAAAGACTTATACATGTATGAGTTACAACACAATGCTTATATCCAACCATGGTTATATAATCTAAACTCTCATTTCAATCATTGAAACATTCTTAGAGGACGTTATATAGTTGTTGTTCACACACTATTTTTCGTCAAAGCAATTTTCAAGTAATTGAAACTTAACATGACTTTCGTCACTAGTAAAGATGAACTTGGCCAAAGCGAAAGCTTACCAACACATATTTCGAAAAATAGATAAGCGAGATAAACTCGGCTTGAAATAGCAAATGTGCATAATCAAAGTCTATATAGCAAAACAATTTTTATCTCAAGATAGGAGATAGAGTAGATAGACTTTTGAGTGATAGATAAGTTCAAGTCTCCACATACCTTTTAGTCGAAGAAGTTCCATCAGTTCCTTGAGTAGTTCTTCGTCTTTGTATGATGATCGCCATGGAGTCTTGAGCTCAACTACACTTTCTATCCTAGTCCGAGACTTAGCTATAAGTAGACTAGAAATAAAAACTTATAGTTTTGATAACTAACATTGACAAACATGCTTGAGATAGCAATGCATGCGAGTTCAACCGAGTAGTGCTCTAACAAAATAGTTTCTTGATTCTGAAATGCAAGGTTCAATTATATTGGAGAGGCCCGCATCATAATTTCTAATTTGAGAAGTTATATGAGAAAAATGATTAATAGGGAGATAATATATTTGGTCTCTATCAGATAGTTAAAGGCCAGATGGTTCCTTAAGAGAATTGATTGCATTGATTTTTTTTTCTATTTGATGCTGATGCATCGAAATATTACGTATTCTGGTCGTAATCTTTAAAGAATTTATCCTTAGAAATCTGGTGGTAATAATCGTTTCAATTTCATACCATTTTCCTAACTCATCTTGAAGATTTTCTATTTTTCTACTTGGTATAAAAATTACAAGATCTGTGTATACTCTCTATTCTATTATTTAGGGATTTTATGTTTCGAATACTTCTAAATTCATTGAGCTAGATCCAAAGATATGTGTTGAAGATTTGAATAAAGATCATTATTGGAATAGTTATCCGAGTGAAGTCTCCAAGAAGGAGCGATAACCGTTGACAATATCGTGTGTGTAAACCATGATTTGAAACATCTGAATGGTTTTTGTAATTTCTCTTTTCTGGGTTTAAGTTTAATAGGATAGGAGTGTGATTTGATCAAAGTCTCGGTAAACGACTTACCATAAAAAAGACGCTCAAACATCGACCATTTCCGCGACTGTTAGAACATGTCATATATATAACTCGTATCCATGACTTGTCCTGACGGTTGCGACTTCTATTTTCCACTAGTGTCCATAGCATACAGTTGCTTCTAATGGTGTATGCTCGACATTGGAGACTTTTCATGCCTCTACCATTACCATTGTTGTTGAAACCATACTCGAACATACTAGAAGCATGTGCCCTAAAACGACATCCCTTTTCTACTACGCCTCGTCAAACATCCTTAACTGAGTAAACACTACAACACTACATATCCGATCATTACCTTCCTTAATTGTGAATTTAGAGCCATTGATACAATTGAAAGTAAGAAAGAGAAAAAAAAGAAGATAAGTTTCGTGTGTGGTTGATAAAGAAGAGATAATTATTATATATAGAAAATATGTAACAATTCAATATTTGTTTTTAAGAAAAAATAGCTTTTAAGTTCCGGTATAACACGAATGTAAGAAAACAATAGCAAAATAAAGTTTTATGGTAAATTGTAAAATGAAGTGTACAACAAAAAAGTTCAAAAAACCTTAAAAGAGATGCGGGGAATGCGATTTCTTGCAGATGTAAAAAGCGAGAAATCATTCCTTGTTAAAGTATTTTTTTTTTCTTTTTTCATCAGAGGAATGGTTCCTCACTTAACTTTTGCTTGTGAAGGTGGACAATTCACCATGATTTTTAAGTTTTGTCGAGGACTTTGAAGCCCTCATAAGACTTAGGCTTAAGGAGTCAAATTCGCTTGACCTAGTTTCAAATACTGCACAATATGTTTATTTAGACTAGGTCTTATGGAGCTCTCCAAGCTTTTCCAACTTTATACCGTCATCTTGGGAAATTAATAGGTGCAGCGGCTATTTCGTATTTGTACTTTGGACGGATAATGGTCATCCGATTTCACAGAGGAAAAGAAACAATCATAATTATATGTTTTTTCAATAAAAAAAAGACAGTGACTAAAAGGTTCACTTGACCGAGTTGATTGGTAAAAACAGATATCCAATAATTTTTTACTTCTCATGTAGATACTTATTTTCTTGGAAAGCATGAAAGTTTTGTGGTATTCGTTTTGAAATCGCTAGGATATTTGATATGGAAATAATCCAATTCATAACAGTAAGGATTCTTGCAAATAAGAAAAATGAGCTTTAACCTTTCAAAAAGAGAAGCAACAATGTTACTTGATTAGTAAGTTAATAATCTGGATTATGATGAACTCTAAAGAGAAAGACAAAGTATATACATCCACAAATAATATAACAATCATATGTTTTTATTTAAGAAAAACGTATAATTATTATTCACTGTTGTGAACGGACAATAATTTCCTGTTTTTAAGTTAGTAAATCGACAATGTGTTTTCTGTCTCATGAAAACGGATGCAGTAAACCTTGTATTTCGAAATAGCATTAGGACTATATAAAATTATTTTTATATAGAGTTAATTTATACAAAGATTAAGCTAAATTGCGATCAAAATATTTTATTCATATCTAAAGGATTAAAGCCCTAGACAATATAAGCTCTCACGTTGAATGGTGACGTAACCCTTGTTTCTTATTGGCCGAAATATGCCTTTTATGAAGTATGACCTTTTGTGAGGATACTTGGCCAAGTTTGATTGGTGCAAATATTTGAAAGTAAGGAAATTTACATTTTCGTGGTTGGATCGGAGATCGTTGGAGAAGAAGATCAAAAAAATAAAATTGATCAGGGTTTATGGAATTTAGAATGATTGGATGAGAATAAAAGGTTTTTTCTGTTTAGGTTTTTTTGTTTTTGATTTTTTACTGAAAATGGTAATGGATTAATATTTATATAGGTTAGTAGAAGATTATTTTTGGGGCTAGATTGGTCTCTTTGTCAAGTTTGATTCCCCAAAGCCATTTATACAAATCACGAGAGGAATTTGATAGACCCAAAATAAATGCCCTAGACCGGAAGGATAATAAACAACTACGGTTACATTATATCTCCCCCCTTTAATAGCAGCAAGCCAAATAAAAAAACGCAAACCAAATCCGTGGTGTATGCAGGTTTTTTTCGTTGATGAACGTATTATTTGTTACTCCCGTACTTTTGACCTGCGTCGTTGGATTATATCCTTCTCCGCCTAAAGCAGCAACATCGAATTCTCCTCCATTGTTTTTCTTCCTCTCTTCTCTTCTCAGTTATACATAACCAAACAAGCAGTGAATTGAAATGAAGAGGTGAGGAATTGCGAACCCTAAATCCCCAAATTTTACTTACCAAGACAATATGAGCATTCAAAATTAATAAACTGAAGTAAGACATGATGATGATGCTTCACTCTCACACTTTCTTGCTTCTCTTAAGAATTACACCCCTACTATAAGTGTAATCCTTTCTTTTGGTGTTATGTAATTTCTCCTCTCTTCGTAATATCTTGCACTGTCGATTCTTATATTTTTAACAAAGGGTTTTATTTCCTTCGATTTTATATTTTGATGTATATAAGGAATTACAATTACAAGTTGAATTGGAACTAAATTGGTGTCACAAATATCAAATTTTTGTTTTCTAATGTTAGATGCATAAATTATGCCATGGGACTGTTCGACAAATTATATTTCTTAATCAAGAACATATAGTGAAAATGCACAAGTTGAATCATATTGAAACAAGTTTCAAATTTTTTGTTTGAAATTACTTAGCTTCATTGTGTTTAAATTCTAAACAGAACAACCCAAAGAAACATAGAAAAAGCAAGTTAAAAACAAAGCATTACAATTTAGTGTGTAGATTATGTTCTTTTTATTCTGTCTGTATCAATGATTTTAAGTCAGTCTTCCAAGTCAGTTACTGAATTTAGGTGATTTGTAAATTTGGGTTACCTGTCTCAAATTCATTGTTTTATAGTTTATCTGTAGTTCTTGAGGAAAGGGTTTGATCTTAGATTGATTTTTGGCTAGGTTTTTGGTCATTTTCTAACAAATATAAGATGGAACGGATCATCTTTACCCACTTCCTTTACCGCGAATGTGTTCATCTCTTGAAAGACATAAACCACAGCTTATGTAAATATGTGATCCCTAAACTAGCTGTGTTGCTGCATAACATTTTGAAAAAAACAAATAATCTGAAAATATATCTCAATTGGTTTGAAATTTGATTTTTTATGCGAGAAGCCTCTAAGCTTATGAATTTTTGGTTGTGGATTGCATGGACGCGTAGTACTGGGTATTTAGTCATTTGGTTTGTGTTGTTGCCGTCGGAGATTCCAAGGGTGCATCGTTTTTAATATACTTGAATCTTTTGGCGTTGATGAGTCCCCATATGGAGCTGGAAGAGCAGTAATTGAACTTTCAAGTGTGGTTGATGGTCCAGTAGAAGGTGTAGGTGCTACTGCCACATAGGGATGGTGGGTTGCAACTAGCATTGGTGACAACTCCTTTTGGGATAACCATGCTGGTAAATAGAGTTTTCACAAACTTATGCGGCTTGAATTAAGATAGAGATGCAAAGAGGAGTCCAGAATGTATGATAGGTGGAAGTTGCAAAGATAAGTTTGAATTTGTGCGGGATTAATAGATTCGTGAGTTTGCAAAGGCGTTACAGCTGATCAAGTGAATCAAGAGTAGGGTTCTACAGCTTTTACTTGGACAACAACTTCAAGAAAATGAAGGGAATGTTTGTATACGGTGAATATAGCCAGGAAGATTTGAGTTCTCAATGCATGGGGCTGTTAGGCTTAGATGCTAAACCTGCAAAGAATAGATCTGTAAGAAGTAGGGTGTGCACATTGTGTGGGGTGTTCAGGTTAGTGGATGTAGAAAACACAACTCATTCAACCAGTAGTTATGACTGTGCTTTATCTTACTGTTTTATTTGACTGTACGACGATAACACATTTTGTTTCAGCAAATCATGATTTTCCAACAATGCGTATATATATTATTGTTGGCCGACGTGCAACGCACGTGCACTCTACTTGTGTTCTTTAATTGGAGCAAAAAAAAAAAAGGACATCAAAACTAAAAAAGAAGACTTTCTTTGCTTAAATTTTGTGTGTTGCCTCATATACTACAACATCATTTTGTTACCCAACTTTGTCCCAATGCTGACCTTGATTGGGTTATAATTTACGTAGTTAATTTGTTAGCCTGTAAATTGGGATTATGTTGATCGCAGTTATCAAGTAAAGTTTAATTTTTTTTTGCTACTTATATATAAACAAAAGTGACCTGTTAGGCCGGTTCCTTTACATCAGGGCATAATCACAAAGACTCATTTCTTTTGGTTGCACATCCATAGACGGTGGAATTAACATCAGAATGAACGATAGTGATTAATTCATATTGATAAGTAAAAGAAAAGGAAAAAATCGGCTAAGAAAATGACATTATTTCCCTTAACTTTAGGGTTTCATTTAACTCTACAAATTCAAACCCAGCTTCAATAATTATGTATGCTCATTTCTCTCTCGTAAACTCATCCGACTTGGATCAAGATAACAATACTGAACATGTTCAACTTAATGTAAAGGTTCATGATCAAAACATGATTGAGAAGATTTATGATATGCTTACATCCTCTCAGGATTTCTGTTCATTCTTTGATGAGGGAGGTATTAAGTTTACCAAAGCGCAATACGAGAGATTCGCGTTACGGTTAAAGCTTCCAAAGTACGCCTATCAAGGTCAAAAGAAGCGGCCGATTCCAGAATTTTTACCTGGCGGCATGGGTAACTTTCGGAAATTTTATCAGACTCATGTGAGTTTTTATATATATCTTTTCTTATATATTATTGATTTCTTTTCTTATTTTGATTCAGTTTTGTCACTTAAGTTTCAATATTACAACACTTCAAACAACTATCAAGACAATCTTATCCCAATTATTAACGACATTGTGTAGTAGTTGAGAATAATATATTTTTACCTGCACTCTCATCCGTTTCAAATAAGCTCATATATTATCAACGTTTTATTATGTTGGTAAAACCCTTTATTTTCCACTCAATGATGATGTTACGATAATAACATTTTTGCGACGCATGTATCTATTACAGATACCTTTTTACATTATCAACAATATAAAATGTTGTAAATACAATGGTTATCGTTGACGTATATAATGCATGATAATTTTTATTTTATTTTAAACGTTTTCATATGTCGTAAAAGAAATAACTTGTACAGTATGTAGTTTTTCATATTACAACTAAAATACAATGTAACTACAAGTACAACGTCTTACCTTATTGGAATATATATGATTTGATTTTTTCTTTTCAAATTTTGTATCCACCAGGATGCTTATTAATGTTGCACAATTTTGCTATGGTCGCTAGAGTGGACAATATCTTTTGATGTAAACTTAGCTTCGTGGTGTATCTCTTTTCCGTACTTTTTTTTTTGTTTCTAATGAAAGTTTGTTTACTACTATAGTTCACTATGACAATTTTCATTAAAATGACAGGTCAACGTATCCAAACAACTAGCAATCAAGATCTTTTGCAAAAACAAAGAAAAAAGAGGTCTACATCAACAACAAAAAAAAATTCTTGCAAACTTCTTTCAGCGGATGATTAATAAAATTTTTATTTATTTTTTTTAAAAAAGTATATATATAACAAGAAAAAAAAAACTAAAAAAAACACATGTAGTTGATAAACAATATTCTTTATATCAATATCACTATCACCACCTGATATAATACCTTCATCTTCACTATCATATTCACTCAAAAGACCACCTTCTCCTTCAAGTTCTTCTTCTTCAATATAGTCCTCGGAACCTTCAAGATAAATAATAACAATATCTATATCAACTTCTTCGACGACAACATCATTTCTATTCCAACTTGAATTAGTAACTTCCTCATTGCAACTTGATGAATTTCCAGAATTATCTTGGAAGATGTTTTCTGTTGTGAAGTGTTCATCTTGCTGATAGGCCTCGCCATTATTTGGTTCTGGCCCAACCTCTTTCTTGACACATCATATACATTCTGAGGCATTACATGCTGAAAAACATGCCATTTTTCACGCGGTTTAAGGTCTTTCAGGTAGAAAACTTGTCGCACTTGGTCAGCAAGCACAAGAGAATCGTATTTTTATCGAAGATGCCCCGCAAATCTTCAACGTGATCTACTGACACTTTACTTTTGACCAACATATCATCCACATATACTTCGATGGATTTTATCTTCAAACATATCTTTCGAAGCCTCTGATATGTTGCTCCAACATTTTTTATTCCAAAGGGCATTTTAGTATAATAGTACAACCCTCTTGGAGTGAAGAATGTTGTGTTCTCCTAATCCTCGGGTGCCAGGGATATCGGATTATATCCCGAGTATTTGTCAATTAGTGACATCGCGTCGTGTCCCGTGATCGCCTCTACCAATTGATCAATATTCGAGAGTGGGAAGCTATCTTTCAGAAACGCCTTGTTGAGATCACTGAAGTCGATACAAATCCTTACTACTCTCGTTTTATTCGGTACTATCACCATGTTTGAAATCCACAAGGGATATTGCGCCTTTTGTATGATATCTTATAACTGCATATTTTTTAGTTCCGAATCCACAACCGCTTGCAATTCTGGTATAAATCTTTGCATCTTCTGCCATACTAGTTTAAACTTCGGATCGATGCGCAAGTGGTGACAACAGATTTCTGGGTCAATCCCTTCCATATGTTGCGTTTTCCATGCAAACACATCAATATGTTCCTGAAGAATATACTCTAATCGGATCGCTTCTTCACAAGTCAACAATGAACCTATCTTTACTAGTTTTGGTTATTCTTCCGACCCAATATTCATTTTTTGAGTCGGCTCCAAGGTTATAAAGTTTGACTTTGGTTCTTCGGTAGGCATTGCGACCTTTTGATTGCTATGCAATCTTATCCTCACCCGCTTCGTAGGCCATGACTGCTTGTGATATTACTTCCTCTAGCTCTTGTTGCGATCTCAAATTCTTCATTTCATTATTTTCTCTTCGGATTCTTTCTCTTCAGTCATTCTGTTGAATATCCATCGGAATACAGTGCCTCGCATCCTGGGTGTAATCTAGCACTTCTGCAATCCCCTTGTAAGTTGGGAACCGCAGCCTTTGATGATAAGCTGAGACGACCCTTTGATGTCTACTATCCATGGTTTCTGATGATTGCTTCATAAGGAGAAACGACGTCCACTACACAAGTAGTGAGAGTGTCCAGATAATCCGCTCCATCTGATACCCTCAAGGTAACCTCACCCTTAGGTTTAGTTATCGAACCGTTGAAGGCATAAATGTTATAAGTCGACGGGGTCATGATGTCATCCGATAACTGCATTCTCTTGAAAGTGCCATAAAATAAAACTTCAACCGAACTATCGCTATCCACAAGTTTTTTTTTACCCCAAATTCTTCGATCATTAACATGATGACTAGTGGATCTTCATGAGCTTGCCCATTAATTGGAACACCCTTTGCAAAAAATGTGACCGGTTGCATTATCCAACTCTCAATCATTAAGGTTTTTGTTACACTAAATATCTATTTTATAGATCTGTCCCTCTTACGGATTCGCGACGTGATCCCACTACCTAAATCCAGATCTCGGGTTGCCTAATGTGAGATAACATTGCATTGGAGGAACTGTGTACCTCGTCCAATTCGTACTTGGTGTACAAGTGCATCGGCTGGGGGCGGTGTGGTTTTTACGAACTGCCTTAAATATCCATCTCGGATGAGGTGTTGCACAATGTCTTTTACCTCCCGACAATTATTGGTTGAATGCCCCCGATATTGGTGATAGCTGCAAAATTCTAGATGGTTCTTTGTTTCGTCAAACTGCATTCGGCGACTTCTGGGATATTGGATGTCATTTCTTTTCTCAACTTCCTTGAAGATTTCTTTCAAAGATACATTAAGTGGAGTATATACCTTTTCCTCATAGCGAGTCTTCTTCCCTTTGGCTACCCAACCTTTCTTCATTGGTCCTTTTCCTTGAGGCTCCGATCTCTTCTCGGCTCGCCTTGGTACTTCCTTTGGGACATTACTTGTTGATGGGACTGATTTTGGAACCATGCTCGTTTCTTGGGCATGAATGTCTTGCGCCCCTTCTTGTATCTCTTCCAGGGATGTAGTGCTCTTTCATATTGTGCATATCTTTCAAAGTTTTCGGCTTCTCCGTATACATTGCTACCCATATTGGATCAGTCTTTCCGAGAGAATTTTCGAATCCAATATTTGTTGGTCGATGGGAACCTTTACGATCTCTGTACACAACTTCCTTCATCCATCAGTGAACGATCTCGACGGCTCATGGAATCGTCTTGCCAAACTAAACAACTTGTTGACTCTAGGCCTTGCGATGTTATTGTACATGTAAGTTTCAAGGAAAATTTATGTGAACATTGAGTAACTCCCAATGGATTTTTCTGGAACTGTGTAAAACCAATTTTTTGCCCCTCCATCCAAGCTTGCAGAGAAGAATTTTCACATGACCACATCGTTTGTTGCCCATTTTAATAGTGTCATTCTATACATCTTCACGTGCTCAAAAACGTTGCCATTTTGGTCAAACCGGGATGAAAATCTCAGGAGTGTACACTTTGGTGGGAATCATGTGTGCTCCAACTCTTCGGCAAAAAGGTTTTTGCGGCTTCTGTGATTACTTCACCGAGCTTATCATCTTCACCATCTCCTGACAACTTTCTTATCTATTAAGGGGTCACATAAAATGGTTTTAATTTACTAGCACAATAGTATAATGAGTATCTAGTTCAAACGTGAATTCACTATTAAGGGTTTTTCAGGAAGCCAAAGATAATATCATCAATTTATCCAGATTTTAGTCTTTTCCAAGAACATAAAACATAGAAAGGATTGTTCACAAACTTATCCTCTTCAAAGTGGTGGTTATAAAAAAAAATCAAGCCTGACGCAATTCACGAGGTCAGCTGGCTGCCAGAGTCGAAAATTCGAATCCTTCATGAATTTGAATATAATCACCAATCATTAGTCATATCTAGATGCAATATGAGTCCTTCAGGGACTTCCACGCTAAAACGCATTAACATAAGAGAATACTTTAGTTGTACAAAACTCAGGATCATCAAGAAACCATTCAATCAAAACTTAAAACGAGAGCTTTTCTCTTCATTTCAAGTACCAACCTGTAACGTTCAGGCTTCATAATTATACGGGGTGAGTCGGACCCGAACTTTCCACATCTTCGCCACCATCCTCTATTACATATTCAATGTTTATAAATAACTCATATTTTTTATCGTGCTTGAAATTTGCATTGTTTTTATAAAAAAAATCCAGTTTTAGCAATTACAACCTACACTAATGTGAATGTAGTATAAGTTAATAGAAACCAAATATAGACAAAACTATAAAACAAATGTTGTAAACAAGTTTAGTTAACTTACTTGGTTAATATAATCCAAGGTGGGATGATTTTTGAAAGGCATTTCTATATGATTGTTTAGGTTTCTACCAGAAACTTCTAAAAATTTCACAATACTTATTTCCGAAAAAATTTCCTATCCATCTTATAAGTTCCTTCTTTCTCCATAGCATAAAATGAAGTAACAAGTTGAAAGTCTGTTGGAAGATTGTATTTTTTCCTCCGAGCTTTTGCCATTTTTGTCTATGAAAGAGATGAAAAGAAAATGCAAATTTCTTAAGCAGCAGCAACAACAACAACAAAACGCATAAATCTTCATCTTCAACAGCATAAACAGATTTCTAAGGTTTGACGAGTTCATCTTCATCATCATCTTCAATCGCAGCAACATCAAGAAAACCAAAAAACCTAATTAAATCTTCAACAACAACAACAGATCTATCTTGAGTTCGTCTTCATCATCATCACCGATCGCAGCAAACGTCAAGAAAAACAAAAACCTAATTAAATCTTCAACAACAACAGATCTATCTTTGACAACAACAACAATAGTAGAAGATGAGTTCGTTCCATCAAGAAAAAACATCAAAATCTTCATCACAAACCAGAGTTCATTCCTGAAATGAACTCCGTCATCTTCATCTTCTTCATCATCAGCAGCAACTCATCTTCATCCTCTCCATCATCAGCAGCAACAACAGACGAAAAAATATCAAAATCTTCATCACAAACCAGAGTTCATTCCAGAAATGAACTCCGTCATCTTCATCTTCTTTTGTAGATCCGAAACTTACCAAGCATGTGAAGATGATAAGGGTTCATCATCATCATAAATAACAACAAAATCTTCAACCTCACCGTCTTCATCATCAAAACAGAAGCAAAACGTCAAAAAAAACAAAAAAAAAAAAAAAAAAAAAAAAAAACTTCATCGTATTCATCATCATCATCGTTCATCTTCTTCATCACTAGCAGAGAAAAAAATAGAGAGAAGAGAGAATCGTTCATCATCATCTTCATCTTCTTCATCACTAGCAGGAAGAAAAAAAAAACAAGAAAAAAAGAGATAAATTCTAGATCTGAAAATATAAGAGAGAGAAAGTAAATCTGAGAATGATTTATTCTCTCTTTCTTGACTATATATATGGTCCTTATCCAAAAGGATATTTCTGCCACTACAAGATGACATTTACATCATCCATGACATCACCCTAGGACCAAATGATAATTTTTAGGACCAAATGATAATTTTTAGGACCAAATGATAATTTATATTACCAAAAATAGGACCAAACAAACAATTGACTAGGTCAATTGGACTAGACTCTCTCTAATGTATTATTTCTAGGACCATATGGTATTTCCTACTTTTTTCTTCTAGAAATAGTTAATGGATGGTCATGATCGGTGCTGGATTGCGATCAAGATCCGTTCCCTTCACTAGCCAAGCCTTGTTGATTCCTCGTAATCAAGCCAACACATTACCATGCTGGTTTTATAATTACTCCCTCCGTCCTATTTTAGATGCTTAATTGGGAATTTTTTTTGTCTTAAATTATTTAATTCACATCTTTCCACTTTTTATTTTAATCTACCCCTATGTTGGAATCAGATCCAAATATGGAGAATTGTGTAGTTTTCTGCATTTTTTAATCTTTGAGCAAAATCCTATTTAGGCTTCTGTGATTAAATAGGAATTTGGAAGCCATACTGGTTTGTTTGTGGTTATATACCCAAGGGAATGAAGTCCCCTTAATCTTTGTACAGGTTCCATTTTTTCAAGATCCATCATAATGATGCGAAATTCTTCGTCTTCAGCTTGCTTGGCTATTTTTGCCGCATGTTCAGCTTGTTTTGCTGCAAACTCTGCTGCTCTTTGTTCCATCTTGAATCTTGATTGTGCTTGGTAATGAGTATTGAAATTTTGTTGTTCTTTAATAATTATTCCCATCAATTCCTCTTGGATATTGGATTTCTCTCTCCCTGTTTTCTTCAATCTTTTTGCTGCTTTTTTCCCCATCTTACGAAGATATGTGTTCTCTATGTCTCCCCCATCTGTGTCGTTACCGGTCTCTCCTTGAGTTGTTGTTTGCGGTCCTTCATCATCTTCCTCGTTATTCTCATTGCTGTCCAAATCATGCGTCGTATCGAATACAAAAGTCGATCGTCGATTATATTTTATATTTTCTAACACAACTGGGTAGCACTCTTCGTGCTTAAATTTTTTCCCATCGTTGCATTCCTTGAACCTCTTGTTAACTTCTTCAAGCTGTTAATGTTTTTAAAAACACTTAAGTACATGGGCGCTTATTAAATATTAGAAAACAATTGTTCGAAAAATCAAGAATGCTTACCTTCTTTTCAGGACCCCATCCAGTATGATATTCACCTTCAACTTCTGCCTCTTTTACCGAAAATAACGCCACATCTTTACTTATTCCCTGATATCGTTTTTTCCAAGAACTCCAAGACCGCTCTGGATTATTAGGTAAATGAAGTTCAATATCATCCTTGATACGAGTCCACAACGTCGCCTCTGATTGATCAGTTCCAACACTAGAATCTTGAGATATAGATAAATGAATTTTACACATTGTTACATCTTCAATTGTCGTAAAATTTGGACCTCGTGCTACTCTTGGTGCCATTGTAAGCGAATCCGTGAAAATTTTCCAACTGATTTGAAAGCAGAAACAATATTTCTTCTTATTGGTGTGGATAGTTGGAAGTATTTAGTCGTGGTAAAATGTCACAGGATCTCATGTGTATATATAGGCGTTTCTTCCGAAATTTTCAACGTTCCGAAATGTCTTCCAAACTTTCCAACGTTCCAAATTATCCAACGTTCCATTTTCTTCAACGTTCGAATTACCAACGGTATAAAAAAATTTCAAAATCAATTTTGTCTAAGTATTTTTTTTTTAAACTCAAGCTTGGGGCGTTAACTATATAAACGCCTGGAGTGGGGCGTTAACTATATGAACGCCTGGCGTGGGGCGTTAATTATATCAACGCCTGTCTGGGGCGTTAACTATATAAACGCCTGGAGTGGGGCGTTAATTATATCAACGCCTGTCTGGGGCGTTAACTATATAAACGCCTGGCGTTGGGCGTTAACTATATATACGCCTGGCGTGGGGCGTTAAGAATATCAACGCCTGGCTGGGGCGTTTGTATAATCTTCGTCTGAATGGGGCGTTAATTTTATGAACGCCTGACGTGGGGCGTAAACTTTAGCAACGTCCCAACGGGCGAACATTTTATCAACGCCTGAACCGGGCGTAACTTATATACACGCCTCTTTATGGGGCGGTGATTTTACGTACGTTTCACAACAGGCATAGATTATACACACGCCCGATGCCAAACGGTGATTATACCTCCGCTCCACTATATATAGTTTTGGTCTTGGTCCCAGACCAAATATGGTCTGGAATTTGGTTTTGGTCCAGATTTTAATCTTTACTCCGTCCCGTTGCGTCTCGTCCCTGGACCATAATTATAGGTTTGCTCGTCCATTGCAGTTGCTCTTAGTCCCTAGCTTTACAATAGGAATTTGGTCAAACATTATTCTGGCGAGATCTATATGGCATATCCCTTTCTGCAGAATCTGCAGAATTTCTTGTTTGGGACAATCCTATTTGGAACATAAATTCATTTGTGTAACAGATCATACATCACAATCTGAAGCTCTTAAATCAAGAATCAAAGGGAACTTTCATTGTTCCTATTTTAACACGTTGGTCTCCAATCCAAATCATTTATAAGGAGGTAATAAAATAACTTTACACCTTAAAGGCAGCATAGACGGTAAATTTTCCAAACGCTCTGACAAGAGTGCAAGACAATCGTCATCTCGGTCAGCGATAAAATGACCTGGCTAAATATGATCTTCAGAAGAAATTTTCCATGATAGATGTAAGCTCAAATGTAGCTGCTGCAACAGCAGCACTGCTGTATAATGGATTGATCCTACAGGAATTAAAATGAGAAGAATAAAACCTGCACTCAACAAGTATGACGCATGTATGCTAAATATCATGGAACTCAATATCCTTAAGCACATAAAACTTGATAACTTCATTTCAGAATAGAATATCTCAACTTCAAATTTTATCTTAAATTCTCCCAAATGGCTTAAATGAGTTTGAAGATGAGAAAGTCTAGGATCATCACAGATAAATCATAACCCAAATTACAGGATTTTCCTAGCGAGGAAGTGGCCCAAATTACACACAAATCATCACCCAAATCAGATTATGAATCTATAGTTTTGGTTCTTCTTCGGTTTTATCATCATTTGGTCAATCTAGTTTGGATCTAAAAGATCTCAATAGAAACCCATAGATTAAACAAAATCAGTGTACATGACCAGATAGCAGCACAGTGAATCAAAAATAAAAAAAAATGCAAATTATAAAATTCATTTCAGAGGTTCAAATTCGAACTACTAAAACAAGCTACTACCCATGAACTGTTAAAGCTAATCCAACTCAGAAATTAATATTAGAGAGAAAAATAAAATTATACCTTACATTTCAAATCAAATATCCTCTATTACATAAAATCAAACCTATACTTGAACCTAACAGATTTACATGGAGATTTAAAAACCTGTTCCATGTTCAATAACTTTTAGGTTCATGTAATGGTCTGATGCAATGTTTTGGATATGGATTCTTCACCCTTTGAGACACTTGAACTGGTCATATATCCTCTATTACATGAAATCAAACCTATACATGAACCTGACAGGTAGAAAAAAGATTTAAAATATTTCAATAACTTTCAGGTTCATGTAATGGTTTAATTCAATGTTTTGAATATGCAATCTTCACAGGATTATCTTGATTTAGGATATTGGTAGATTCTTAAGAGGGCATAAACATCATGCCTTTGAGATACACTTGAACTTCTTCCTGAAACATAATTTCTTCAAGTGTTCAAATGTGTCTCCAAGGTATGGAGTTCTACCCTCTTTCTCAAACACAAATCTCACAGAGAACATCTGCTGCAAAATGTTTATTGTTTCTTATCTTTTTATACTGCATCCAAGTTCCAGCCCTAACAAACCCTACTAAATTTGGAAACCCTATATTAGCCTCTGTAAAGAATATATTTACCTCTGCAGTCAAACCTCCAACTAAATTAAGGATCTACATTGCTGAAGTTACTAAATATACCTATTCTGTTGCGCTGTTTGTGCAGCTCTTTACACCAGATTTATAGGTGGCTTCAAATGGAAATATGTAGTATGAGATAAGGTCAACTGAAATGGTTATTTTGACATGAGCGCATAACTGGCAAATGGTAACATGCTTGTTTTGGCATTAACTACAGTATACCCCTAACAGTGAAGACCTGGCAGCATAAAGTTCATGTGCCAAAAGCATGGAGTTATTTGCTAGTTTTACCACCATCTTCTGACGCAACAGTTAATTCTTATGTGTGCATACTCAATACATAGAAAGGATTCTCAGGCTGTTAGAGTGTAGAGATAAGTGTTTGAACGACCTCATGTGAAGTGTAATAATGAGCGGCAATAGCAGCACAACAAATAGAAAAGTTCGGCAACATTGAAAGAAGAGGCAAGTACCTTAGATTTCTATTAAGAGGTACTGATGGAGTGGGTTCACGGTAAAAAAAATTAATGCATACAACAGTTAAGTTCCAGTGAGCTACATTATGCAACTCGTAATTACTTATGACGGGACATTAGAAATGATAATTCAATTATGGTTCAGAAAGAGTGGACACACCTGTGCTGTAGAATGGCAATTGGCAAAACCTCAATATTTTTTTTAAATCGAAGAAAATAAACAAGCTGGCATTGATTTGAGATCAAACTCCAACAGCCACGCAAACCCCCATATTGCACATTCATCAACTGGATGGCAGGAAAACCGGATGGAATCATCTTAAACAACTTTTAATCATAATGCGCCTGTAATAAAATCAAATGATGCTTCAGTTTTGGCCTGGAATACCGTCTTAAAACCTGTGAGCTGCTCCAGAACCACCACTAAATATTTAACAATAACTATTGGGGATGCTTTCTCTTCTTTGGAGAATGGGACATTTCCTTATCTTAAAATTCAGAAAAAACTTTGGTGAAGGCGCTGATGGATTCAACATTTACTTTCACATCAACCGAATCAGAAACTTTGCCGAGGATACCAACTCAACCCTTACTTTCACATATAAGGACTCGGAAACTTCGCCAAGGTTATTAGGCAGGAAGCAGGATCAAGTTCAGACTAACCCTCATATACATCTTCCCATTCTGTGGCAGCCTGTCAAACCAAAGTAAGCGCAAGCAAATATGAGAAATTCACTCAGTGGTACATGAAAGTATTACTCCATAGTTTAATTGGCTCGGATGGACCTACAAACCCCTCGATCTTAAACACATGCCCACCACTAACGCCTCGTTCCTTGTTACAACCTGAGAGGACTTTGAAAAATTCATGCTCGTACGGTTGTCAGTATCAGCGCTTCAAGAGAGCCTATACTTCACCTTTCCTCTATGTATGTTATAAGCATCTGTAGTGCTATCCATTTTCTGCACCTCCCAAAATATTCGGTGGCATCAAAACCTCTTGTCTTTGAGGTAACCACCAGCAACATATTACATGTCAACCCTTCCTGTTCCACGCAATCTTAACCTAGCCTTCAAGTGAAGGAAGGATCTCAACCTTGAAATCAGGCAACTTAACTTTGTCAACCCAAGCAAGCATGCCATCTACATCATCATAAACAGTCTATAACCATCCAACTGCAAATCAGTCCTCTCTCAATTCCACTAACGAAATTCTTATCACTTTTGCCGCTTCATTAACAACATCTATCTTACATGTACTCTATAACATCAATCCACAATCAGAAACCCCCCTCTACCTTAGAGGGCATGTACTCTATAACATCAATCCACAATCAGAAACCCCTCAAGTTGAGTCTGTTCATCATGTTCTCATTTTCCTATTCTGCAATATATACAAAACGTGCCATTCAATAAAACCTTCAAATAAAAATCCAACCTAAACAAAAACATTAACTGACAAAACAAACAAAACCCATGTTACAAAAAAATCCCAAAACCTATTCGAAGGAAACAGGAGTATGGCACGACAAAAGGGGCAAAACAAGGCAAACCCTAAGATGAGAAAAGACACCAGATTTTATTAAACAAGGAAATGCATATGAAAGAGAGAATTCCGACTTACTAGTTTCCTTCGTACAGAGAACATCTAAGTGTATGTGACACTTGATTTCAGTTGTATAATGTACACTGAACGTTTCCCGCGGTCCGACTAAACGAAGCAGAGCTAGTTTCCCGCGCTTTTGAGAGAGCAAGACGCATGCTTTTACTCAATTGTGCCACTGGGGCAATTGCCCTACTTGGCCTTTAAGCGGTGTGGGTCTCCGTTTCTTTCAACCTTGAAACTCATAAATAAGTGCAAGCTCCCAATGTAAAACCCCAAGACCCAAAGCCAAGACTCTCGACGGTCTGACCGATTCATTATTGTTATCTGTTGCTCGAGTTTGAAACCCAAATCTTGATTTGTTTGAATTGAAGACAGAGATATTTTGGGATTGCTGATTAAGAAGCAACTTCTTTGATGAAATTCTGATTGAATTAATATTTTGAGATGATTGAGGGTTGTGACTTGTGAGGTTAGACATATGGGGTTGATGAGAAAGTGTATATGATAGGAACCAGCCACCACAACGGAACCAAGGAGAATAGTCAAAGTTTTACTCCCTCCGTCCCTATTATACAGGCGAAGTTTTGAAAATTTATAGTCCCATTAGATAGGCGGATTTTCAATTCCAAGATGAGTTTTTCCATACGTTACCCTTATTCATAACAGGTAGTTATCACCATAATTAAGTTAATGTTTCTAATGTTGGAAATTGTACAAAGGGCAAAACAGGAAAGAGGATGGATATGTATGAAATCAAAGTTTTTTCTTATTCTAAGAGAAACCCACTTCTCCGCCTATATATTAGGGACGGAGGGAGTACTTTTTTTGATCGGTAAACAATACGATGCTAGCGAGTTTCGAACTCAGATCACTGGTATCATCATTAATATGTTCATTGATGCAACCAGTGGTCACGACATGTTCTCATTCATGGATGGTTACAGTTGATATAACCAAATCAAGATGTACGAACATGATGCTAACAAAACCGCGTTCCAGACTCCCATTGGAAACTTTCATTATACGGTGATTCCCTTCGGACTGAAGAATGCAGGAGCCACTTACCAGCGAGCCATGACCGCGATATTCCACGACATGATACACAAGCAAGTGAAAGATTATGTCGATGACGTAATGGTGAAATCAAATACTCGAGCATCCCACCTGGAGGTTCTGAGGAAAGTTTTCGAAAGATGCAGGGAATATAAGTTAAAGATGAATCCTCTGAAGTGTGCTTTTGGTGTCTCCTCCGGAAAGTTTCTGAGATTCCTGGTCACTGCACAAGGAATCAAGGTCGATCCAGACAAGAGAAAAGCCATCACTACCATGCCTCCTCCATGCACTGTGAAAGAGCTCCAGAATTTTATGGGCAAGGTAAATTATATTCGGAGTTTCATTTCTGGGTTGGCTCAACTCATTGTTTCGTTCACTCCTCTACTGAAGAAAGGAGCAAGTTTTACATGGACGACCGTTCAACATGAGGCATTTCAGAAGATACAGGTAATATTATTATCAACTGTTGTCATGAAATCTCCAGTGAAAGGACGACCTCTAATACTTTATACAGCTTCAAGTTATGTCGTTATCAGACAACTTCTTGCTCAAGAAGATGAAGAAGGCATCGAACGCCCAATCTATTACTTCAGTCGTACGATGAGGGATGCTCAATTCCGATATCCAAAAGATGAAAGAGTGTGTTTAGCGTTGGTTCACGCGATCCAGAAGTTTAGGCATTATCTGTTATCGAACAGAGTTGTGTTGGTGGCCAAAACCGATCCCATAAAATTCTTACTGTCAAAACCTGCACTGATTGGAAGACCGGAAAAATGGCTACTTCAGATGTCAGAGTTTAACATAGCATGTGTCCCGCCTAAAGCAACCAAAGGGAAAGCAGTTGCAGACTTACTTGCTGCTTTTTCTGGAGAAGATATCACAATGCTGCATGAAGAAGTGCTCGGTGAGTTTCCAAAGATCTCAATCATTTAGGAAGAAACGTGGCTATTGTACTTTGATAGATCCGCAACTCCAAGCAATGATACTGGCGGAGCAGGAATTGTACTAGTATCTCCATCCGATGAAGTCTTCTCACATTCATTCAAGCTGGATTTCCACTGCAACAACAATTCGGCAAAATATGAAGCTTTTCTCCTGGGGTTATCTTTGGCCAAGCAAGCAGGAGCGATGCACCTGGAGATAAGAGGAGACTCAAAGTTGCTGGTCAATCAAATGAATGACGTGTACTCTCTCAAATAAGTAACACTTGCTCCATTCAGGGCCGAAGCGTAACGACTATTAGCTCACTTTTCTGATGAAAAAATTGTGCATACTGGCCGTACCGACAACAGACACGCTGACTGTCTAGCGACTCTTGCGTCCAAGATGCAGTTTGAAGGCTCAGAGAAATCCATCACTGTGCAAAGACGTTCTGTATCATCTACCTGGATTACTCAAGTTGAAGATGCTAGCGACTGGCGGGCACCCATCATTCATGTATTGAGCAGTTCTCTTACAGAAGGGAAAATCAGCCTCAAAGAGTTGAAAAACTTTTTTTATGCTACATGGAGTATTGTATTATCGCAATCCTGATGGATCCTTGTCACGATGTCTTGGAGACGAGGAAGCGGGCGAGCAACTCAAACGCATACATGAGGAAATATGCGGACAAACCCTGGTAGTCACACTTTACATAAGGCTTCAAAGACTCAGGTACTATTGGCCTCCATGGAGGCTCATTTGAGAATGTTACAAGGGTCTTGTCCCATTAGTCATACACCACCTCATCATTTGGAGGTTCTAACAATCCACCACATTGGGGACTGGAGAGAACCTTACATAAAATATCTTTGTGACAACGATCTGTGTCGGAGAAGAAATGAGCGATCAAACTCACCCAGAGGGCCAAATGTTTTGTCTACTTGGAAGAGATTTTGTATCGCAAAAGCTTTGGTGGGAACCTTCTGAGATGCTTGGCCGGGCATAAAATTCCTACAATCTTGAAAGAGATGCACGATGGTGAACACCAGGGAAAGAAGAAATTATTTCTCCAAATCCATGAGAAATATTATTGGCCAACCATGGAAGACGTTGTAGCTTCCTGTGTTCGGGGATGTTATCAATGCCAAATTCATGGAAACCTCATTCACACTCCTTGTCTTCCATTACACTCCGTGAGCAGTCCATGGCCCTTTTATAGCAGAGGACTGGATATCATCGGAAAAATCAATCCAGCATCTTCGAAGCAGCATGAATACATCATCACCGCAACGGAGTATTTCACCAAATGGGTCGAAACTATTCCTCTTCGAAGCACCACTAGAGTCACAATTGAAGATTTCATCAAAGAATACATCATATGTAGATTCGGCGTTCCTAAACATATCATCACGGATAATGGAACTCCTTTTGCCGACAAACATGTTGCAGAATTGCTCGAGGAATATGGAATCAAACATATTTTCTCCACACCATACTATCCCCAAGGAAACAGACAAGCGGAGAGCACCAAAAAAACCTTGATCCGGATTCTTAGTCGAACAGTTCATGACAATCCACGAACGTGGCATGAAGAATTTTCCATGGCTTTATGGGCCTACCGTACTGCACCAAGAATCTCAATTGGGACTTCACCGTATTCTCTCATCTATGGCGCTGATGTTGTTCTCCCAGCTGAGATCAAGATTCCCTCTGCAAGAATCGCAGCGGCCAGTGGAGTGCAGTAGGATGAAGCTGAAGTGTCTAATTCAAGAATTGATGAACTGGACATGCTCGATTCAAGAAGGGCCAAGGTAGAAAAATACGTGGAAACCTACAAACAAAGGATTTCCAAGGCATACAACAAAATAGTAAGACCTCGAACATTTCAAGTAGGATATTTAGTTTTGAAAACAGCAAAGCATATTCAACAAGACATGTCCGCTCCCAAGTTCTCTCCGAAATGGGAAGGGCCTTATGTAATCATCAAGGAGGTATCCGGCGGATATTACAAATCTTAGCTGTTAGTGGAGGAGTGGAAGGAAATATCATCAATGGAAAGTGGCTCAAGGCATATTATGCTTGAACGATCAGTAAACAATTATATGTTAACTTTCAAAATGTAATTTCTATTCCTTCAAAGAGTATGCAATATGCGCATTCGTTCGAAATTCAAAAAAATTCATGAATCTCACAAAATTCTTCCAATCAGTTATTTTATTCAAAAAACAAGTCTCAATCTTACAAAAAAAATCGCTCTCAAACGCTCACTCATAGCAAATCATCCAACAACAAATAATTTTTACTTAAAGCCATTTCAAGCCTTTTTTGAAAATTTTCAGTCTTCACTTTCAAGTCTTGGACAACTTTCTCAACTCTTGCTGATTCCAGCGCGAGAGCTTTCTCCTCTTCCATGACAGCGGTTGCAGCAGAAATCACATTAGCAGCAGCTGCCGCTCTATCAATCTTCATGATTTCGAGACGACGACGGAGCCAGCCTATGTTGAACCGCAAGGTCTCACAGTTTGAGATCATATCATCTCATCTATGCAATTCTTGGGTTTTGACATCTCGCAGATTTTTCCTATTCATCTCATCAATAATAGGCAACAAACCGGCGACGGTAGTCAACAAGGTTGGCAGAAAACCTCTCCATACTTCAGTAGTAGCAATGTGTCCGTACCTCCTTAGGAGATTGGTGTAAAGGGATGCATAACACTTGGGAACGATGAAACCACCAACTAGATGATTTTATGGGCAGACGTTGACCATGGGAGTATCGAATGAAAGCCCGGTCGCTGGGTACTCATGAATAGGAACCCTGGAATCAGCATCTACAGAGTTGGTTGAGTTTTCTTCAGCATGGTTGTCAGCATCATCATCGGCCGCAACCACAGACTTTCCATTCTTTCTCTTCCTAGCATCGACGACGACCTGCAGAAATGTTCAATTTCAGTAAAATTGGAAAAACGCTTGATCAAAGGAAATCTTCATTCAGAGACTCACGTATTTTCCAGCAGCAACACGAGCATACCTATAGCGAGCATGGGATTTAACAGTCCCCTTAGGCCTTAAACTGTAAAAGGAAGAAGGAAGTCGATTCCCCTGACTGCCCTGCAACAAATCATTTTCTTAGGTCAGTTATTATGACTACATGAAAATAAAATAAAGTGTGCAACCTACCGAGATGGACGCCCCAACCTCATGCTTTTACAGAGATCTGTTTTGAGAAGAGGCACTGCTAGCAGACATGGTGATAATGAGAGGTATGATCGTGATCAATTTTTTTTCTGATAATATAATATACATGAGTAGAAGAAGATGTGTCGTATAAATAGAAAACCCTAAGTTTTGAAAGTCAAAACACAAGACGATGGATACTTATCTTCTACGAATGGTCAAATCAGTTGCGATTTCTATTGAGACTCTAGATCTCAAACTAGATTATGTTGGTGATGTGGAAGAAGAGCGACAATACTTGGGACTGAGAACTGACGGTTCAACCAAGCGCAATCAATATTTTGACGGGAATTAATGATCTGTGCAATTTTTTTTTCTGATAATATAATACACAGGAGTACAAGAATATATTTCGTATAAATAGAAAACCCTAAGTTTTGAAAGTCAAAACACAAGACGGATGATACTTATCTTCTACGAATGGTCAAATCAGTTGCGATTTCTATTGAGACTCTAGATCTCAAACTAGATTACGTTGGTGATATGGAAGAAGAGCGACAATACTTGGGACTGAAAACTGACGGTTCAACCAAGCGCAGTCAATATTTTGACGGGAATTAATGATCTGTGCAAATCATGATTCCTTAGTTTGCTCGTGCAGTCATACTTCCGAAGACTGTGGTTAGTTTTCACATGTATGGGCATGGGTCCATCCCATTCAATTGAAAGTGTGAGAAATATTGGGAAAGAAGAGGTAATAAGGGATTATTATTCGAAAAGTAATTTCTAATCCAACATCTCTACAGTCAAATTACTCGAATAATCAGAATAATACTTCAAAAAAAAAAAAGATCTCAGAAAGATTTGCAAGACATAATTGCAAGCAAGCTTAATCATCGGATTCAGATGTGTCAGACTCATCGCCGTCTCTGCAATCGTCATCTTCTGTAGAGTCCTCATCGGACTCCTCTTCAGAGCTATTTTCGGAATCAAGAACTTCTTCATCATCTTCAAGGTCGTTGTACATCGCATACAAGTAGTCATCTTCTTCACATTCAGCTTTGAAATCATCTTTAGCCAACCGCTCAATCCTTATGCTAGGCGGGTGTGGCTTAACTTTGCGTCCGATAGGCTCCCAAGCAGATTCGATTTCCTTGACATCTGAATCCAAGGCTACACCGTCGGAACGAGATCGAGTTTCATCCTCAGCTGCTAGCCCCTTTTGCTGAAGTCGACACCTCTTTTGCTATTAAGTGGCTAACTTCTCATCCTCGACTTCTCTCTCCAGAAGTCCATCACGAACAACTTTCAGATGATCGAGAGGCATGCCATTTATTATCTCCTTAGCATCCTTCAGTGATCGATTCATTTTGGCATGTGCTTCTGCTGCATAAATATTCATCTCTGGCCTAGGGATCTTGGAATCCTCCTTAGAAGACCTAGAAATGGTCACTACTGCAGGGAGTCACCATTATCTGGATCCAGAAACATAAAGTCACGGATGTGCCAATATCAAATTTGCAACAAAATGGTAATTCTCAACTCTTACCTATTTACGGTTTCACTATACTAGTGATAATAATGTAAAACTTCAAAAATCTTGCTCACTCCTTCAAACCTGCAAGGACGAGAAATATCCATTATCTAAAGTCAACACTTGGATTTTAACGAAACTTTGAATAGTTCTCATAATTTTCATCGTGTGAGCAATTCACATAACCTCTTCATGTGAACATTCACTGATTTTGTACCGATTGTACATACACTATAAATCACGAATTCATGGGAATATTGTTTTCTTTCAACAATTACTCAAAAATCAAAACTTGACTTCTTTAACAAAATTATTTTTTAAACTCACGCACAAAAAAAAAAAACAAAGAATTACGTGAGTTATTTAAATTTTTTTTTTTTTTTTTGCTCAAACGAGCATTCACATATGAAACGAGGGTCTTTTCTATTTTTATAAAGGTCCACATATTCCAAATAAAATTTGAAAGTTCACAAACAAAATTTTAGCATAAAGTGCAGGTCTATTTCAAAAATATCTCAGGATTATTGTTTATTACTTTAACTATTAACTACGAACGAATGTACGTTTCCTAAATGTATTTGTGTGAAAGTTCATGCTTTGAAAGTAAAATTTTGATTTTTATAAAACCTCATAATTTTTTTTTATCTACTATAACTAAATCATGTCTATTCAAGGATTCATGTATCTCTTTCATATTAGGGATTATTGCTCGTTTCTTAAACTAACGAACGAACGGGCATATGTTTTCTAATACAAATTTACATGAAACTTACGCATGCATGTACACATAGAATTTTAATTTTGAACAACTCATGAACAACTGAGCTTTTTTTTTTTTTAAAAAGAGTTTCGAACTTATCTGGTCGGCGCCGGCCGAAATTTGGCCGAACGATGACCGGCGGCGGTTATTTCCGGCGAAAATTTTCCTCTTCCTGCTGCTCACGTGAAAGTGGTGAAGAAAGGGAGGTGGTCGGTCAATCTTTGTTAAAAAAAACATGGGTTTCCTTTTTTGGGCTCGGGCCCGTGAACGCTAAATCGACCAAAGCTGGATGTCCAACCGCCCAAATCAGCAGTGCTTCATCTCTCCGCGCTCACGGGATGACGCTCTATCATACTATCAGGGTCCTTACCTGAGCATTTGCTCATACATGACACCATTGGAGAAAATCGAGGATTCTGAAAATACCTTTGTACGACCGAGTTCTACTGCTTATCTCATCGACTAGAAAATCACCATCTAATGCTTACTGCGGAACATGACTGTCTCTCACTAAGCATGGGACTTAATGTTGATGGTGGATTTTCGACAAAGGTCAAAATCGTAAAATCATGATACTGCATGTTTCTGACCCGGCTTCAGGAACACATGTGACGATTCATATTTTACGATCCGTGAATCGTTTCACGATCTCTGATCGAGTTCCTCTCAGAGCCATGATGAATATGTTTCTCGAAAGACCTCCCACTAGCTGAGCGTTCGATGCTACGCATTTCATCATGCCCTCTATGTAGAATAACATGATTGGGCGGTCCTCCTACATAATTGTTTGTTGAGAGGGCTTGACGCCTTCAGGACGTCGGCGATACTCGATGTCCCCTGACTACATAGAGAGACCCACCTCTACATAGAATAACGATTGGGCGGTCCTCCTACATAATTGTTTGTTGAGAAGGCTTAACGCCTTCAGGATGTCGGCGACACTCGTTGTTCCCTGACTATGTAAAGAGACTGTATATAGATTCAGGCGGCTCTCCTATATAATTGTTTGTTGAGGGGGATAAACGCCTTCAGGACACCAACACTGCATGTTGTTCCCTGACTATACACCTTTCAGAACGAGTATGATGCTTCAGTTATCTCATATCTCGATTCTACAATAGATTAATTCTACCGTGACATTCACCACTGAATTCCTAGAAAATAATCTATTATATCTCATTACTCCGTTCCACGGCTGATCCCCGGCTGATTCCATGGATTAGTAATATATAACCAATTTATCTCATTACTTCGTTCCCTGAATTTCCCGGCTGGATTCATGGATTAGTTTTAGATGCACAATTTCATGATTATTACTTCGTTTCATGAATAATTCTCCACTGAATTTCATGAATTAGTAATAATTACTCAACAATCGGGCATATGAACTATCACCGAGTAAGCCCCAAGAAAATGGTCCAAGTGCACTCCACAATGATGCACGAATGAGCACCCAAATGCACGAACGAGCATTCGAAAATATGAACAAACAAGGAATCCTACACAAAACATGAGAGATAAAATAATAATAAAAAATAAAAAAGGCGCCTAGGGACCGGGCCCACCGGCCGGCCGGACATGCCGCCGTGTCCGGTCCCCCATGCCTCTTCCTTTATTTTTCTTATTTTATTATTTCATGAACTCATGAAAACTCCTTCATTCTAGCAACTTTCCTTGTTTGAACAAAACTCACGGTTTCTCTATATTTTCACGGTTTCATGAAAAATAATAAAAAATAGAGAAAGGTGTTGCGGGACCGTGCTACCTAGCTGGCCATGTCCTAGCCGTGGCTGGTCCCACACCTTGCAATCCCTTGTTTTCATAATTATTATTTCCCTCATCTCATGAAACTCCTCCGTTTGAGCAAGAATCATGGTTTCTTCATATTTTCTCAAATATTGCTCAAACCATGGAAAAGCCAAAAAATCAAATGGTCACATGACCGACTAGGCTACTCAGGAAAAATATATTAAAATATTATTATTTTAATATTCTCAAAATATTGATCAAACGAACAAAGTTCTACTTGCTCATTCGAGCAAAATCAAGAATTTCAGTCAAAGATCAAACTCTTCTGAAAATCCAAGATATTGCTCAAACGCGCATCAGAAAATACCGAAACTCTCAGGACTGAGACACGAACATTATGGTGACACATGCATGCTTCCTTGACCGACCAAGGCCGGCCTTAAAGCTTACAAGGAGCCGGTCCCACACACTTTTCTAATTTTGACCTAATTTGCTCAATTGCTCATATTGAGTCCAAACCAACTTGGAATTTGCTCAATCGACCATCTGTTGATCCCATACCACCCAGGGCCGGTTCTATATCCCCTCTTGGTCGGTCCTTCACTTCTCCACAATTAGGTTTTATCACCTAACGCTCGCACGAGCATTATTCTAATAAATGATCAACACCGGCATTTGATCATTCTTTCACCAACCGGTCAACTAAGGACCCTGGTACACGTTCGCTCGAGTACTTGGGCACCACATGGACGTCCATCATCCCATGTGGTCGGTCCCTCCCTCACTCATGACCTATTTTCAGCAAATCATCAATTGACGAACAATTGATCAAAAATTAGGGTTTCGAACAAACGCTCCACAAATCATCATTCTGAGCAAGTTCAAACACTAATAAATTTATGTTGATCCAGCAATCAACATCTGGATTAATCATATAATATTTGGTAGCCTACCAATATTTTATTGGGTCACGTTACCAATAAATAATTCGTCGAATGCTCTGTTGCTCGAATCCAACTGATCAAGTTCTTTCTTGGCTTTCAATGCTGCTTTAGCTAGATCTTTGTCTTCACCAGCATTAAATAAACAATGCCGATGTTTGGCATCAGAAACTACTGCGCTCCAGCAAGATCCACTCCTAAGCAGAGTTTTTCCATCACCCAAAATCCAAAGACACCGCCTGCAGTGAAAACATACAGCAAGTGCGGAAAGTCACAATGATACATACAGCAAGTGAACAAAGTTACAACTTCACATACCCTTGCAATTACTAATTACTAAAACAGGCGAAGTTCACTAGTTTACCGTGCCCTAGTCAAAGCAACGTTAGTTCGCTGAAGATTGGATAAAAATCCAACAGATCCTTCACTGTTAGATCTGACAGTAGAGATTATTATGATATCCTCTTCGCCACCCTGGAAGCCGTCAATAGACTTCACCCTCACAGCAAAATATTCGAGCTTCTCATATTTGTGTCCAAGTTTCTCTTGAATTGCAGCTACTTGAGCAGCATATGGGGATATTATTCCAATCGTTAGCTTCTCTCTTGCGGCATTCCATGCTGTAAAAGTAAAAACTTTATATAACTTCTTGAAAGAAAAGCAAGCATGATAAACAGATATTCAGGCAGGACAAACAAAATTGACATCCCATGCTGCCACATATAAATTACAGGGAAATGTAATGCAATTAAAAACTCACACTTAACCACAGCTCTAAAAAGCTTCTGTACAATCTTCAAAATAATTGCTACTTCCACCATATTTTTTCTGCTATGAGCAACATTGTCTTGTTCATCTCTTCCTTATGAACGAGCATGGACCAAACATAGTTCCTTGAAGATAGTGTCTTTCATAATTTTTACAGAGAACATTGGGAGCATCTAAAATCTGGTTCCAACAAAAGTTGGCATTTGGGAAAGCACTTATTTTAGGATGCATTCTGTACTGAATGTTGAGAAGGTGCTTTGAATGTCCCAGTGAACTCAACCTTTCAAATACACTTCTTCCAAATCCAGCACCATCAGAAACCTAAACAAGAAAGCTTTAAAAGAGTTCATAAATCATAAATAAGCAACTCCTGCAAGGAGCAATATTTAAGGTAAATTACACAAAAATTAATGTATCTTACGTTTCTTCAAATAATGACTAAAGCCAGGCAATGTACAAATATTTACCTTGCTAGCAACCATTGCTGGTAGCTGACGCTCGTCACCAATTAAAATAGCATGTCGTATACCTTTAAGATGCATGGGTATCACTGATTCACACTCTCTTAACTGAGCAGCTTCATTAATAACCAACAAGTTCAGCGGATCCATTTCTACTCTATGCAAAGTGTATGAGCTAGACGCTGTACAGAAGATGAGGGAGGCAGATTGAAAGCAAAACTGCCATACCAAACTTCTGTTCATACTTTCTGGAAGGACATGAGAAAGCGAATGACAAAGAGACCTTAGAGTATCTATGCATTCATTTCTGATCTTGTACAGCTGAGCAGAATTACGAGATGTACATGCTTCACTCTCAAGCTTATGGCAAGAATCAACAACTTCCCCATGAGTAAAGAGCGTCTCTATTTCTTTGTCATTAGCATCATTTTGAGACAGAAGACTTCCAAAAGAATCGAGCAAATTAAGAAGGCATACCATGCCTTCAAAATTATGCTGCAACAGAAATTTTTTTGGAAGATGGGTGCATAAATCACTTTTACATCTTTTCAGAGGAGATACTACCGCTCTGTATCTATCTCTTATCAACCCAAGAAATGAATTAGGAACCATAGAGGTGGAATCATTGCGGACACTAGTTTTAGCCTTGCCGACTGATTCATTCTCCAATAAATGATATTGAGCAACAAAATCTTCAAGGAAGTTTATCATGGTTATAAAGCATTTCTTCCAACTGTTTTGTGGCGCAAAACATTCTACCAGCCTGTCCACACGATGATCCAAATAAATCTCCTCAAGATCATCAAAAACTTCCAAACGATTCCTACTCCCAAATAAGAGCAAATCTCCCATTGAACATAACAACTCATCCTTTCCTGGATCCATGTGGTAAGGATCTTTAACAAGCTTTAGGACACGCAAGGCCACTTCCTTAACTGCAACATTTGTTGGGGCACATGCAAGTGTTCTACAGCTCTTACTTAAGAGGGTATACAACAAGATACTGAGAGTTTTAGTTTTCCCAGTCCCGGGTGGACCCCAAATAAGTTTAATAGAAGACTTGTGGTTGCACAGCGCTACCGAAATAGAATTAAGTACTGCAGTTGCTTGGGACTCATCAAGAACTAATGACAATCTGCGGCCAAGTTGTTCATCCCAAGTGCTATAATCTTGTAAAGAACAAAAATTACAGACTTCGACCTGCAATACAATACAAAAATATATAATTATGTTCGGCACCAAGTTATCACAAACATCGCACTCGTCCAAATTGCACTCTCTTTCTTTCAATGGAAGCAAAAGTTATGACTGTAAAATAGACAGGAAAGCAAAGCTTTAAGCAAAGAAACAACATAACCCCTAAAATACCCATCAATTTAATACTTTCAATTCAGCACAATATGTCAATAACAGTCCTTGCGAAATATCGCTCAAGTCATTTTTTAAAAACAAGTGATATCTAATAAGAAATTAATATTTCTTACCATGGAATTGGAGCACAAAACCTCCTTAATGATCTGTAAGTTCCCAGACATGTGTAATGCTCTCCATATTCGAATTTTTGTTGTCATATTAACCAGAAACACAGCAAAAACAGAGTTTCGCATACCATCTTTAGCCTCGACCAACTTTGAAGTCCGGAACTCCAAATAACTAGATACTTTATCATCTTCTGTAGCATTGGACTCCTTCATATCTTTCATAACTAAAGCAAAAGTACATGTCTTTACACAGTGCTCCATATCCGAGGCAATTTCAGGTGCCACATCAGACAAAACAAAAAGGTCACCACATTTGGGAGAGTATGGCTCTTTGCCACTATCACAATTTAGGTTCCTCCAAGAATCAAATTTAAGCTCATACAGAAATGAACCATGTGGCGAACACTCCTTCAGTGAAATCACTTCAGCATATGGTGCATCAAGTAACACCTCCATACTCGAAAACAGCTCAGCACGAGTTTCCTCTATTAACGGTAAAGTGTAAGATCCCCCAGGTAATCCTCCACTGACTGGAAACATTCAGGGATCTTTTCCACCTACACAGTATATAAAGTAGCTAAATCAGATTCCAGAACGAAGAGATCCAAAAAGTTCAGCTTAGCACCAAAGCAGTAGAGGTTTGATTCATTTAATAAACGAAGACCTTCAACTAGGCAATAATTGGATCTCAAACCATATTCACTAGTAAAAAATTATGGTAACTAGCTTCAGCTGCAAGTTAATTGATGATACTTGACAAGGAAATGAAGCTTTGACATCCACAACTAGGGAAGTTTCAAAGGAATACAAGAACACCGGTTGATACAGGATGTGAAACTATTTTAGCAGACATTGCACTGACAGTTTACTTGAATAAGCTTAATCTATGTATTCTAAACATCTTTAAATTACTTTTGGAACGGGATCATTGTACCCATATGGAGATGACTGGAGTGATAGCTCCTTAAGCCAAACCTCAAGTTCAAACAGCTAGTCTTAGGTGTCTTTTCCGGCAGTTTATCCCAAGTAAATTTTAGACGGTTCTAAAACTCAAAAATGGGTATGATGAGCTGCATGCTAATCACCCCCTCTGGAGATCACCCACTGGATGCTCTCTATGCTGGCCAAGATCATAGGATCATAACGTGATCGTGTGGAATAGGAATAGGAATAGGATTCAAAGCCATAATATAGCCATGGTCCATGGATACACATTTTTATGAAGACTAACAGGGAGAGAGATAAAGACAGACCTGAAGTTTATATAACCCTTCGTTGGATATATCCTCGATAGTCCAAGAGAACACCAAATCAATCAAATCTTTATCAGGAGGTTTATATTTGTAATCACCAGAATGTGCCATTTCAATCACTTCACCTCCGTCTTCTACTTCACCTCCAATCTCATTTCTGCATGAACATTTCAAAACAAAATAACTAAAAATGTGAAATAAAGATACAATATTGTAACTTCCATAGAACGAACAAATGCATATAGTAAATGATCAAATTTCCCAGTTCTCAATTACTGTTGCTCATACATATGTGAAGCATGTCACTCGAGTACACATTTTAGACCTTGAGAAACATGGTTTGGCCACATATGCAATACTCTAACCTTTCACACTGACATGTTCCAGTTCTATTGTGTTTGAACATTTAACAAACAATTTATTGGCATGGAATTATCGAAATCACATTTGTGAATACTATGACAAACGCATAACTAATTTAGTGACATTTCGACAATATGCTTCCTTTTTTTTTTTTGTATCAGGTATCTGATAAGCTCACTCAAACAGAGTAAATCAAACTGGTTATGTAGTGCATTTACACGATTCGATTTCATGTTCCAGGCAATCAACACGCCTTAATTTCTCTTATAAAACACCCAATATGTATTGCACAATACAAAACACACTAAAAATCAAAGCAAAACCCTCTAGATGGTTGAAGTGAGTGTTCGAAGACAGATCAAAGTATAAAGAAATTAGGTGTAACAATCAGTGAACACTCTCAAACACACAAGAGAGTAAAACAAATAAGTAATTTCTTCCCACTAAATAACTCCAATAAAAACAACAAAAATCCAAAAAGAGTAATTAAAAAATAAGATTTTAGTAACATGTTGTGAAGAATAAAAACAATTAGTTTTTCAAATCTTTATTTTCAGTCCTAAATGGCAAAATTGAATATTAACCACTTTTCATGTCTGATCGATGTTTTTTTACTGGTACTGGTAAATAACCATAAAAAAAATAGAAAAAAAAAAGTTTTTTGAAGCAAATGAAAGTACAACTTTATAAAGGGTTTTACAAAAATGAGACGGAATTTTTTTTTTCAATTTCTGATTAAATGGAAGTACAATTTTCTTAGATCATGTTGAAATTGTTGCGCTAAAACCCCGTGGAAGCGATTTGCACAGCTACACAATGGTACTCCAAATATTGCAAAGAACACAAAGTAAAAAAGAAAAGAGACGAGAATTTAACGAGGTTGAATCCTCGGGAAAAATAAGAGATTTATATATTATCGTTTGGGAGAAAACATATAAATTCTAAGAGAGAAAGAAGAATTTTTGGTTGGTGTTTTTTTTCTAGGTTCTCTACTAGGCTATTTATATAGGTACATTACTTAGCCTATAAAATTAGGGTTTCATAACTTGTTTACAAAGTTCCTAGAATTTAGGATCAAGTAAACCAATTAAGAGTTATCACAAACTCTTAATCCTAATCCTTTTGGTGACCGACTAAATTTGGGTCTATCCCAAATTAACTCCACCTACCAAGTTTTGTTTGAGTTATCTAAAACTCAAACCCATCGACTTATATCCAACAATTCTCCACCTCGGATCATGCATTCATGCATGAGACGATCAATACACGAAATCTCCTTCGTCTTCCAACGTCGATTGCGTCATAGGCTGCCTACGTATCCTCTGCAAGGAATCAAACCGACCGTAGTTCACTCAATGGCCTTGCTAGAAGGCCTCCACCAGGTTCCTAAGAACCTCTACCCCAAAGGGTATCACCAAACCGGAAGAATGTGGATCAATTTCGAGCAATGACGAAACTTGACCTCAAATACTACTTTCGTTAACATATCAGCTGGATTGTCTTTGGTATCGATCTTCACAAGTAGAATGTTTCTTCTTCCAGAATTTCTCTAACAAAGTGAAATCGAACATCTATATGTTTGGTTCTGGCATGATGCACTTGATTCTTAGCCAAGTAAATTGCACTAAGACTATCACAATGCACAGGAAGTTGTTCCTGCACAACACCCAAGTCATCTAGCAAACCCTGTAACCATATAGCCTCCTTAAATGCTTCAGTCACTGTCATATACTCCGCTTCAGTAGTTGAGAGAGCCACAATAGACTGCAAAATCGATCTCCAACTAACCGGTGCTCCAGCCAAGGTAAATACATACCCTGTAGTTGAACGCCTCTTGTGCAAATCACCAGCATAGTCAGAATCCACATAACCAACACACAGCTGATTGTTCCCATCTTCCTTCACAAACTCCAAGCCAACATCAACAGTAGCATAAAGATACCTCAAAATCCATTTCACAGCTTGCCAATGTCCTTTACCAGGATTATGCATATAACGGCTGATCATACTTACTCCATGTGAAATATCCGGCCTTGTACATACCATCGCATACATCAATCTACCAACATCACTAGCATATGGGACTTGGGCCATATACTCACGCTCTTCTTCAGTAGTGGGAGACATATCAGAACCCAACTTAAAATGAGGACCAAGGGTAGTACTTACAAATTTAGTTCCTTCGGAGATACCAAATTTCTGTAACACTTTCTTCAAGTATGCCTTTTGAGATAAACAAACTTTACCCTTCTTTCTGTCACGTTGAATCTCCATGACAAGAATCTTCTTAGCTTCTCCCAGATCTTTCATCTCGAACTCAGTTGACAATTTTTGCTTCAAATTATCAATCTCTTTCTTGTTATTCGATGCTATCAGCATATCATCGACATACAAGAGCAAATATATGAAAGACCCATCACGTAGCTTCTTGAAGTATACACAATGGTCATAGTGACTTCTTGTGTATGTCTGGCCAATCATAAACTGATCAAATCGCTTATACCACTGTCTTGGAGACTGTTTCAGCCCATACAACGATTTCTTCAGCTTGCATACACAATATTCTCTTCCAGCAACTTTGAACCCACTCGGCTGAGTCATATATATCTCCTCTTCTAGATCACCATGTAAGAACGCCGTCTTCACATCTAGCTGAACTAGGTCTAAATCATACTGTGCTACCAAGGCCAACAAAATTCGGATTGATGAGTGTTTCACAACTTGAGAGAACACCTCATTGTAGTCAATCCCTTCCTTTTGGGCATAACCTTTTGCAACTAACCTTTCCTTGTAGCGTACTTGATTTATCTGAGATCCTTCTTTCTTAGCATATACCCATTTGCACCCAATGGCCTTCTTACCGTTCGGAAGCTTCGTAAGAATCCATGTGCCATTCTTGTAAAGAGACTCCATCTCATCCTGCATAGCAGCTTCCCATTCTTGATGCTCTACACTGTGTATAGCTTCAAAATAGGTATTAGGAATACCTTCTTCAACAACTGGTAATGCATAAGCTATAAAATCATTCATCCAACCAGGTTTCCTGATTGATCTTCTCGGTTTGCTGGTTGTTATGGTCTCAGTGACTGTAGCTTCTGTATCTTCCACTGCTTCATGTTCCTCTTCATAAACATCGTCACTATCATTTGGAACTTCAGTAGTTACCTCCCTTGTAGACGTCACACCTTCCGAAGTAGTCGTAACAGATACATACTTAGCTGGAATTAGTGGAGTTGCATCAATCTCCACCTGCTGCAAAGGCTCACTAGTATTGGTGCGTCTATGGTAACCCCAAGACTTTACCATAGACGCTTCATCAAATGTAACATCTCTACTCATGACTATCTTCTTCTCTACTAGATTCCAAATTTTGAACCCTTTCACGCCTTTCTTCACACCCATAAAGATGCCTTTAACAGCACGGCTATCAAGCTTGTTTTCACTAACATGATACCAAGCAGGGCAACCAAAGATATGAATTGAGTCATAGTCATAAGCTGGTTTACCATACCACTTCTCCATCGGAGTTTTACCTTCTAATGCAGCTGATGGCAACCTATTAATGAGGAAGCATGCATATGTAACTGCCTCAGCCCAAAACGCTTTACCTAATCCAGCATTAGATAACATACATCGTACCTTCTCCAGCAAAGTACGATTCATGCGTTTAGCTACCCCATTTTGTTGCGGTGTATTCTTAACTGTGAAATGCCTCTGTATTCCCTCATCCTGACATACTTGCAAGAATGGATCACTTTTGTACTCTCCACCATTGTCCCAACGTAGTACCTTGATCTTTCTACCAGTTTGAGTCTCAGTTTCCTTTTTCCACCTCACAAAGACTTCTAGGACTCCATCCTTATGCCTCATGGTGTACACCCATACTCGCCTAGAATAGTCATCAATGAAAGACACGAACCAATGTTTCCCTCCCAATGATGCATTCTTGGAGGGACCCCAAACATCTGAGTGAATATAATCAAGAACTCCACTAGTGTTGTGGATTGCTGTGCCAAAGATTGTTCTTGTTTTCTTGCCTTTCACACAATGTTCACAAAACTCTAATTTGCAGGCAATAGCACCTTTCAATAAATCTTGACGAATTAAAGAGTGTAACGACTTATCACCTGGATGTGCAAGTCGCATATGCCATAACTTCGTGGTCTCCATCGCTGCAGTATCGATGTGTCCAGAAATTGACACATCTCCTGTTACTGTACTCCCAGTTAAGTAGTACAAGTTATGATGCCTTGTGCCCTTCATGATTACCAACGATCCAGAGATTATCTTTAGAATGACGTTTTCAGCGACTAACTTGTAGCCCTTAGCTTCCAAAGTTCCGAGCGAAATCATATTCTTCTTTACAGCAGGTACGAACCTTACTTCCTTCAGTTCCCGAACCATACTATCATGCATCTTGATTCGAACACTACCAATCCCGATCACCCTGCAGGTATGATTATTCCCCATACATACTTCTCCATCAAACTTCTCGAAGCTTGAGAACCAGTCCCGATGAGGACATATGTGATAAGTAGCACCAGAATCTAGTACCCATGTACCGTCAGTTACGATACAAGATGATGGTGTCACAGTCAGTGAGAAATCCGAAGCTACATCTGAATCATCACTTGCCTTAGCAATGTTCACCTCGGTCTTGTTGTTATCTCCTTCTCTATCTTTACGCTTGGTACAATCCTTAGCCCAATGGCCAAAGTCATGACACCATGCACATTCATCCTTCTGCAGACGTGCTCTTGACTTTGAACGCCCTTTCACTTTGCCACAATCGCCATTCTTCTTTCTCCTATCTGTTGAACGACCTCTTGCAAGAAGCAAGTCACTTTTAGCTTCACTTGACAGGTCTTCATGGTCCATCTTCATGAACTCCTCACTACGCAATGCTGTAGTGACCTCAGCATATGTCATCTTATCCTTGCCATGCATTAAAGCCTTAATCACAGGTTTATACCTTTCAGGAAGAAAGTTTATCAGACACAAAGCTTGTTCCTCGTCGTTGATCTTCTCATCATAGTTAACTAACTCAGCAAGAAGTTTATTATATGAATCCAGGTGCTCTGTTAGAGTTGCACCTTTCTTCATGTTATAACGATACAAATTTCTCTTAAGATGTATCCTATTAGCCACGTTCTTCACAAGGTACTCCTTCTCTAGCTTTTCCCAGAGATCCTTAGCTGAAGTCTCGTGCTGATAATTAACTCTTACTGACGTTGCTAAACACCCACGAATCGAACCCAGACATAATTTATTCATCTTGTTCCATTGCTTGTCAGACATCTCCGCTGGCCGACCTTCTAGAGCTTCTTCTAGGTAAAGATGAACAAGAGCATCCATTACGCCTGTTCTCCATAAACCAAAGTTATTGGTTCCGGTGAACTTTTCAACCTTCAGTTGTGATCTATGAGAATGCAGTATTTCTTCTTTTGTTTCTTTATCTTTACTTGTGGACTCAGAATGTTCTCCTAAAGGATCTTTCGGATCAACTGGATCTTTCCCGTCAACCATTGTTCACAAACAACCAAATATAGATAAAAAACTAAACTTTGAGATCAGAATTACCTCAAACAACTTCAGAAAAAATACTCCCGCTGCAATATTATGAATACCGAAAATTCCAAGAACCTAACCCGAGCTCTTGATGCCAATTGTTGCGCTAAAACCCTGCGGAAGCGATTTGCACAGCTACACAATGGTACTCCAAATATTGCAAAGAACACAAAGTAGAAAAGAAAAGAGACGAGAATTTAACGAGGTTGAATCCTCGGGAAAAATAAGAGATTTATATATTATCGTTTGGGAGAAAACATATAAACCCTAAGAGAGAAAGAATAATTTTTGGTTGGTGTTTTTTTTCTAGGTTCTCTACTAGGCTATTTATATAGGTACATTACTTAGCCTATAAGATTAGGGTTTCATAACTTGTTTACAAAGTTCCTAGAATTTAGGATCAAGTAAACCAATTAAGAGTTATCATAAACTCTTAATCCTAATTCTTTTGGTGACCGACTAAATTTGGGTTTATCCCAAATTAACTCCACCTACCAAGTTTTGTTTGAGTTATCTAAAACTCAAACCCACCGACCTTTATCCAACAGAAATGATTCTTGAGGTTTATCCGGTGAAAAAAAAAAGAAAAGAAGAGGGTTTTACTAAGTAACTACACAACAAATCATCCTTTATTGACCATGATTCTTATTTTTCTTAAAGAACAACATCATTATAAAACTAAAACCTTACAAGAAGAAGAAGAGAGTGGAAGACCTGCTAATGATCACCATGACGTTGTTGAACTCGCCTCTACTGTGAAGTTTGTTAAGAGAATATGTTTTGAATTTTGTCTGATAAACCTTCTCTCTCTGAGTTTAAGTTATCATGATGATCATTTAGTGTTAGAAGGGACTATACAGTCTAGACTCGTAGACTTTTTTGTGTACAACTTCCGAACCATACTTAACGCCACGAAGTAACGGGATTACATCGAGAATAGCGGGAAATATTATTAAGTAAAGAAGGTGGTGACTGGTGAACAGACGTAAAGGTTAATAGTAAAACAAAAATCAAGGGTCCCGATATTTCAGGGTCGTTAGGATAAACGAGAACAATACCGGATGACCGGCACGCCGGCTGCGATGAGACTTTCCGGATAACAAAAATCATAACAACCCAGAAAACTAAACTCCACGAAAACCGATTATATATTTGGTTGGTGGGTTCCCCGCGACCCGAATCAGAATCTGAGTACATATGGTTTTAACGCTAAATTCATCTTATTTTTCGTTTTTTCCTTAAATTTAATCAACTAATTTTTATTTTATTGAGAGAAAAAAAAAGGTCATCGAAAATTATATATCATCAAAGAGATGATAAGGACAATTTATGGTAATCAACAAATCCATTTTTTTGTTCAGCCACGTGGATGAACGAACTGTGTTTTCCACTATGGTAAAGGGACTGCATGTTAGACAACTAAACGCGCGACCGTAATAGAAACGCTAGCGATCGTAGGTAAACCGCCGACGCTCGTCGCACAAACGCTGGCGTTTGAACCAAGGTCGTCAACGACTACTTTCCAACATCCACCGGAACGGCTAGTTTCTACCGGCTAGTTTTTTCTTCCATAAATATGGCTCGAGTTTGGTCTTACAAATTCACAATAATATGTTTTTCAATATCTTTCAATCTTTTTTTTAATAGCTTTCAATTTTCAACCATGAATTCTGATTTTGATTCTTCTGAGGAGGATATGGAGATGGATGACATGTTGTACGAAGAAGATGAAGAAATGTGTATGGAGTTTTTGCATCAAATGGATGAAGATGCAGATCAAGATAGAAGAAGACGAAATTTTATGTTGCAATTACAAACCGGGATCATACCAAAGCCTTTAGAGCCATATGAAGTTTTAACTAGAAGATTGACGTGGCGGAAATTAGGTTTAGAAAGCATATTTATTTTAATCATGACTGTGCGTATTCCGATGAGAATTTCCAGGGACGATTCCGCATGGGCCGCAACTTGACGCAAAGGATTATTGCCGAGCTTTGTCAGTTATAACCTTTATTTAATTATCAGTATGATGCACGACATATACGAGGCTTTAGTCCCGAACAAAAGATCACTGCGTCCCTCCGTATACTTTGTTACGGGGTACCAGCGGATTCCACGGATGATTACATCCGTATTGGGAAAACAACCGCCTTTAGGTATCTCAAATTGTTTTGTGAAACAATAATTGAGAATTTTGGTCCAACCTTTTTAGAAAACCCTACTCAGGAAGATGTTCAAAGAATAACTGCAGAAAACACCGAGAGGGGTTTTCCAGGAATGTTAGGTAGTCTTGACTACATGCACTGGACGTGGCATGCGTGTCCGGTAGAATGGGCAGGCCAATATAAGGGTCATTATCCAAAACCAACTGTAATTTTGGAAGCTTCAACTACTTATGGTTGTTGGTTTTGGCATGCCTTTTTTGGACTCCCGGGTTCAAATAACGATCTCAACGTTTTATATAAGTCACCATTGTTTGAAGATCTTAAGAATCGGGTCGCGCCGTACTGTAATTTTACCATCAACGATCATCACTACACTCAGGGTTATTATCTAGCTGACGGAATCTATCCAGAATGGTCAACTACGGTTCAAGCTTATAAACAGGTAGGCTTTGGTCCGACGACTTCGAAGGATATGCAGTACTTTAACACACAACAAATGGCATGCAGAAAGGATGTTGAACACACTTTTGGCATATTGAAAAGGAAGTTTGCCATCATAGCTGGCCCGACACGCTTTTTTGATATTTAAGAAATGAACAAAATTATGCTGACTTGTATCATTCTGCATAACATGGTCATTGAAGAAACCAGACGTGACCTAACCTGGACTAGTTTTCCAGATGAAGATTTGACGCTGAATCTTTTGGTAGAGCATGGGCGTCTAAAAAGAGAATATAGACTTGCCACTGACAGACTCCACAATCGGGGAATCTGTGCACAACTAAGACAAGATTTAACAAAGCACCTTTGGGCTTTAAAAGGAGCAGCAGACAGTGCGGAGGGGCGAGGTAGAGGGAGATAAACGTGTACAATTGAGGCAATTATATTTAAAAGTTGTTGTTTGATTAATATGTTTTTTAATTTAAAGTTGTTTGTTAAAATTGAGGCAGTTATACTAAACTAAATTAAATTAAAACGACTACACTGAATTGAACCAAACTTAACTACACTAAATTGAACTAAACGTGTTCATTCATTAGTAAGACTGAATTACTCTTCGTTTTCTTCCGAGGCATCATCTTCTTCTTCTTCCAAATTCACACACTGACCAGTTTGTTGAGGGGTGACTTCAGTTTGTTGGTGGGGGACTTGTTGGGCCTGGACTTGTTGTTGTTCGGTCTCATCCATTTGCTTAGTCCATATAGCATATTGCCGTTCATTCATTTTGCCGATCTCCAAGGAGAGTAACTTGCTTAGCTTACAATCCTTGTAGTGTTGTTCTCGCGCAAGACGACTTTTCTGTTGATTATTTAAAGAAATGGCATGGTCCCTGACTCTATCTTCCTCTATTTGCATCTCTATTGCCTTGTGATCAGCATAGTTGAACTCGCTTGAACCTCCTTCTGCTGCTCGTTGGGTTGCGTCTCTCGCTGCTTTTGCAGCTTTCTGACCACCTCCTCTTCTTCTCTTCAAGTTGGTGTTAACGTCTAGATTAGTGTTGTGTTATTCCTGACTACCTGGAGTTCCATCAAGTGAGGAAGCAGGCCCTCCATTCTGAAAATCCTGCGAGATTGGACCGTATGGTGATCTTCCAGGCACTTGATGGCCTTCCAGCAAGTATGGATTAAACTTGTTAAGCACCCTCAAAATGGTAAAACAAGTTTCATGTTGGAAGCTTGAACCTTTGTGGGATCTTTGCCACTCTTCCCGACATCTTCGTTCCACATCCGGTTTGTCTTCACCACTTTTTCTGTTGTTCCATATTTGAGTGATCGAAGATACATATTCGGTAACGGATGCTAAAATTGTGCAAAAATGATGAGACAACCCATCGGCATCACGACTATGAATGTTACCGGTTTCTTCAAAAAAATTTTTGTAAAATCTTACCGTAAAAAGTTTTTTTTTCTTGATAAATACCATTGATTTCATCTAATGTATATAATACATAATTTCTGCAAAGTGACTCGTCTTCATCCATCGTATACTTAGGACCAAGAATTCTTGTGTTCCTTTGTTGTGTTTCTTGTTGTGTTTCTTGTGATGTTTGTGTTTATCGTTGTGATTGTTGTTGTGATCGTTGTTTTGAGGATGCCATATTTGAGAATTTTTCTGAAAGATTGAATTAATATGAATAGTTTTGTTTAAAAAGAAAAATTTAGAGACAGTATGAAAATTGTGTAATGTTGAGGAAGGTGTGAGTCTAAGTATGTAGACGAACTGAATTTATAGGGAAAGGAAAGGAAAAAGTGGCGCTGGATGGGAGTAGCAGTTGGCGCTCATATAAAGAACGCGGCACTTTTACTACAAACGTTGGCGTCCTCATTGATGACGCGCATTGGTTATATGAACGCTGGCATTTTTCCTTCTGACGCCAGCGTTGCTAGACATGACGCCCGTCTTTACCACAGACGCGCACTGGTTCCACCGACTCGATGGTCAAACCAACAAAGCTGATGGATTGAACATCCATTTTCCATGTTTGTTCATTCCATAGTGGGAGCAAAATGAATAAACTCTGAGTTTGTTCATTCCATAGGAATTGCTCTAAGAGGGTGAAAAAAGATATTCAGACTAGTTGTTGCTAACTAAAGCATCTCAATCAAATCAAAGTGCTCAAAGCATAAACCGCAAAAAATTTAGTACCTAACGACCAAGAATAATAATTGAGACAATTAGATGATCAAGACTACTTATATGGTTTTTGTAAAGCCTAGAATGGCGGTCTCTCCATATTGTACACCATAGAGCAAGTAGAATGCGACTCCATAGTTGTTTCATGAATAATATGCTTTAACTTCTCGACTACTCTCAAATGTTTCTCTTCATGATGTCAAAGAAAAAACCGTTCCATATGAAGACTATCAAGAAAACAATGTCATATTTTCCTAGTTTTAGTGCAATGTAAAAACAAATAGCTTTAAGTTTCTCAATCAAGGCCATAAAGCTCTTTAAAGTACATCTAAGGTGGCCCTACTGTGACATAAAGACCATACCAGAAAGAAAATTTTCGCTGGAATTTTAGATTCTAAATTCGCTCATGTTGGAACATGAGTATCCCATTTCCATACAAAGATGCATAAGATTTTACAACAGAAAAATTCTGGTCAAAATCTTGTTTTCTACTATCTTCAATATCAATGTCAGAAAGATTTGAAGCATGCATCTCTCATTTTCACTTGAGCTTGAAGAGTTGTCATTTGAGTTATCTTTAATTCTGTCGACGTCATACTGGGAAAGTTCTTCAACTAGTTCACCTTTGCCAGCTTGAACAACGAGTTCATCTTCACTGTCTCCCCATTCAATCGACTTGAATAGCTTTCTCATAATCTTTATTACACTCCCAATTATTGTATTCAATCAAACATCACGTCTCGAGTCACTAATATCTTTTGAGAAATGGATTCATATAATTGATGTGCTTTTGATTCTTCACCAACTCCAAGAAGTACACACTTTAAACTTTTATCATCCAGTTTGGTGTGCTTACTGTTGAGGACATGAACATGTGAGATGCAACCAAACACTCTAAAATGATTAATAGATCTAGATGGTTTGACTCCTCCAAGCTTGTTCTGTGGTTTTGTTCTCTAAATCAATTGTTGGACTCTTATTCATTATATGAATTGCTTAACTTACTACTTCTGGCCATAAGGTTTTGGATTTTTTTTCTTTGCAAGCAAACTTCGTACCATATTTCTAATATATAGTGTGATTCTTCCTCTCCTAAACATTCATTGCGTTAAGGAGTATACGCTGTAGTATATTGTCTTTGTATACCATTGTTGCTGCAAAAATTAGTAAAACCATATAAGGTGAACTCTGCTCCATGTTCAGTATTAAGAAATCTTTAAAAATCGTTTCTCTTTTTTTAACTTGACTCTTAAACAGATTAAAAGTAGTAAAAGTTTCAGACTTTTGTACAAGAAAATATATTCTTATATGTTGACTAAAGTCATCCATGAAAGTGATAACCACTATTAGAGATATGATTGATAGGTCTACAAATATCCACAAATGGAAGCTTGTGTTGCTTGCCGAGTAAACATACTTGACATACCTTTGATATGGCTCCAACTAGAGGTAATTCGTGCACCAACCCCTTATGTTGAAGAATTCTTCAGTTCTTTACAACTTAAATATCCATATCGATGATGCCATAGCTGAGTTAAATCTTTAGTAAGAGATAAACACATATGCTCCTTTGATTTTATTCTTTCAAACAACTTAAATATTCGATTTGAGGTCATCTGAATCTCTGAAATTAAATCCCTTTAAGGATGATGTTTCTTGCACTTTTCTTACTGTATTTCAAATGTTAAACCTTTCTCAACTAGTTGTCTGATGCTCAACTAATTATTTTTTCGGGTCAGGGACATAAAACACCCATATTATTCGTGTTATTCCATTTACCGTAATTACAATATTTTATTTTCTCATAACATTCATCCTCGAGTTATCACAAAGCTTCACCGTCTCTTTGAAAGCCCCATCACTATTTGTGAGTATTTTTTTTTTTACACACATGTAATTGCTGCAACCTGAGTCAAGGAACTAGATGCATATCTATTTTTTGTTTGTCTTTTCTTCATCAGCATTAGATATCAAAAGCATTTCATTTCCTACTTCAACATAATTTGTTTTTTTCTTCAACTTTATTAGGACAATCATAATGAAAAAGCCTCAGTTCATGAAAACCACAACTCAACTTCGGAGTTATGTCTTCCACTGTAACACCCGCATTTTGCATATGATGCATCCTCATAGATGCGTCATTGAATGAGATGAAACTTCATTTCAACCTTATATTGCTCGTTCAGGGAATGTTGGCCTAGAACAATAATTGTATCATCATGGTGCATCTCTAGTGGGATGTTGGCCAAGACCTAAAATGCATCACTATGGTGCATTTCTCGTAATTCGTTACCACAAAAGCAGGTGGAATTGGTACATGACCATCTACTCCCCTTTTTTTATTTGTAGAAATATAAATAAGACATATATATATATATATTTAAGGGTGTTGGTTGAAGGTGCATAAAGGGAAAATGCATCTTTAAGCTACAAAACTTACACGGTAAAGTATATATAATATAAAAGCATCATTATGTCGTGTTTCTTATCGAGAATGAATCAGAATTATGTAAAACGAAGGAAAGGTTGTTAGAGCACTGCTCTGGTCGAACTCGCAAGCGTTGTTATCTCAACTAGTTTGTCAAATTTAGTTGATCAAAATTATAGTCTTGATTTCTGTTAGAGCACTGCTCGGTAGAACTCGCAAGCGTTGCTATCTCAAGCTTGTTTGTCAATGTTAGTGATCAAAACTATAAGCCTTGATTTATAATCAACTTAGAGTGATGTCTCAGACTAGGATGGATTCTGTAGTTGAGCATTAGACTTCACGACGTTCATCAATTGAAGAAGAAGAACTACTAAGGAGAGCTTGTGGAACTTCATCAAATAAAGGTATGTGGAGACTAAAACTCATCTATCACTTGGAAAATCTATTTTTACTCTATCTCCTATATTGAGACAAGAGTCGTATTACTATATAGTATTCGATTATACACATTTTTTGAGATGAGTTTAACTCGCTTACATATTTCTCGAAATATGTGTTGGTAAGCTTTCGATTCAACCAAGTTCATCTTATATTATTGACAAAAGTCAAAAGATGATCATGTGAAAAATCGCCGAGTAACATCTTACATGATTTGTGTGATACAATCATTTGGTGTAAACTTGGAATGTTTCATTATGATTATTTCAATAATTTGAAAATTTCTTTGATGCTAATAGTTCGTGAAAACAGCTACATCCTTTAAGAAAGTTTAAATTATTGAAATAGAGTTTAGAACACTTAACAATCATTGGATTATGAACAGAGTATGCATTCTTGCATGTATGTGATCCATGACCGGAACTATAGTATGCATACCCGTATGCGTACCAGTTAGTTATGAAATTCCGAGTACCTAAGTACACATATCCGTACGCGTACTGGCGAAGGGTTTGGGTCCGAAAATTTCTATTGTGTTTGGAAGTATGTGTCCTCGTTTGCATACTGGCGAACCCAAACTCAAACCGGCTATTTTAAGTATGCGCACCCATTTGCATACTTGAGTGGTTAAAGTTCTAAAATCGGTTTGTTCATGAACCAAAACATTTATATAATAAGGAATGCATTCTTTGCAAACCGTGGCTATAATGTTCATGAATTGATTCGAGTGAATCAAACCGATTTTGCTTCAATTGTGTTCTTGTATACATCTATGAGAATATAACAATTGAACAACTCTATAACTAGTTTCATTTGAGTGATTTTAACTAGTTGTGGTTAAGATGAATAAGGTTGATATGAGAGTGTTCATATAGCTAACTTAGGTTAACTACTGTTGAGCCAACATAGTGTACACGTTTAGGTACAGTTACTCAAACCTAAATGAAGGTACATTTCATTTGTGTATAACAAGCTAAGTTCGATCTAACGGTTGAAAGATATTAGCTTGAATCTAATCATGTTTTCATCTAACGGTGAATATTGAATGCTTTGTTACCAAGGTAACTAAGATTGCAAACCCTGATTTGAAAATTATATAAGGGAGAACTCTAGCAACTGGGAAACCTAATCCCCACACATCCTGTGTGATACTAGTTGCGACTAGAGTCGATTCTCTTTTAACCTTATGTTTTTCACGAAACCCTGTAGGTTAATGACTTAAGTACTTCATTGGGATTGTGAAGCCAGACCCAACTATGTTCTCTGTAGTTGAGTGTTCTGATCTTACTTTTACTATCGTGATTGAGTATTATTTTTGCTAAGATTTGCTTAAGATTTATCTTCGATAGGTAAGATTAAAAGTAGTCACAAACATCTTCGGCTCAACATTTGTGATTCCACAATATCTTGTTTCGCTTCCATATGATTAAGATTATTGTGAGGTGATTGATAATACTAGTCTGTTCTAGGGGAATATAAGTCCAATTTATCAATTGGTTCATATGCACATTGATTTATCAAAAGACGGAACAAAACTCGTAGGTATTTCTGTGGGAGACAGATTTATCTATTCTAATAGAATTTTCTGTGTGAGACAGATTTGTTTATCAAGTCTTAGACTTTGGGTCGTAGCAACTCTTGGTTGTGGGTGAGATCATCTAAGGGAATCAAGTGCGTAGAATCCTACTGGGGTTCTGAGACGTACGGAGCGCAACCATACCTTGATCAGTATGAGATTGATTAGGGCCCAACTACATTCCAGTCCGAAGTTCATCGGTAGTAGGCTAGTGTCTGTAGCGGCTTAATACAGTGTGATGTTCAGAGCTAGACTAGGTCCCGCAATTTTTCTGCATTTGCGGTTTTCCTCCTTAACAAAATTCTGGTGTCTGTGTTATTTATTTTCGGCATTATATTTTGTTATATAATAGAAATATCACAGGTTGTGTGTTAAGTTCAACCAGTTCTTGAATCCGACCCTTGGGTTGTTGATCGAATTGATTGACACCTGGATATCGGTTTATGATATCGTCCAAGTTATTTCTCTTATTCAATCGGGCTCGCAAATTCCTATTTGTTGATTGTAGATTGAATTGAAGAATTGAGATATAAACTCCTTGATATACTTTTCTCTAGATTGAGTCTGACTATCTAGTTGATTCTCTTGAAAGTATATTGGAGTTTGTCTATTCAGATTTCCAAACGAAATATTGGGTGTGGTTAGACCCCTGCTTTTTCAATTGGTATCAGAGCAGGCAAACACATTTAAGACCTCATAAGTCTGTGTTTGTAGTGATCTGAATATGACAGAAGTGCTATATCTGATAAACGCATCACCAGAAACAAAAGTTTTGTTTCTATGGAATCATTAAAGAGAAATATTTGTCAATCTCGAATATAGACGAACCTAGTGTTCCAACGAAACATACTTTCATTGACAATGTTACCCAGATTACCTTACTGACGAGTCTGACTCTGAAGTTGAAAGGGATGTAGCCAAAGAGAGTGCAGTGATTCTGAAACTTGTTAGAATCCAGGCTGATAATGTCAACCGGTTGAAACACAAAGTCAATGCTCTTGTTGGTATGGTAAATGAAGGTGATTCTCTTCTAAAGGTCCTTCGAGAGGAAAACGCCTCAGTCTGTTCTTCACGAACTCTGCTTGAGGAATTGAACTTCTTTTGAGTAAACTCTCTGTTCAGGAATGTTAAAAAGATTCCACTATACCAATTGCATCTGATTTACTATAAAAAATTTAGTTCCAGAAGCAAAATCAAAATCCCTTTCTGTTGAAAAGAATGTGCTTGTGTCTTCCTCTAATCAAGGAATATCCACATCACATGGAAGGAAGACATCTACCAACAATGGTGTTAAGACTGTTCTGTCTAATCACTCAGGTGATCAGAAGGTGTATCTCTTTTGTGATTCAAAAGGACATGGCGAACAAAAGAGGAAATCGAGGTTGAATGACAATTCTATTGTTCGTCTTCAACACACCTTAGATTTATTTCTCAAAGGTGTAACTAACATTCGTATGTCTAGACCAATTGGTTTTAGTACTCACCCTGTGTACCCTACCAGGAAAGTCAGTTCAAATGCGAAACAGTCTTCCTAAACCAATTCGTGCAAGAAGAGCTCAAGGATCTCATTCCATTAAAAAGGAAGATAATGTTGTTCTTGATGTGAAAAAGGTAATAGAAGAAGGAAGCAAAAATGGAGATATGGAAGACAACCTAAATCTAATAATTGAAGGGTATAAAGAAATCATTAACAAGCTGTCAATTCTCTCTAGTCAAAATTCTTCAGGTAAGAATACATACTATGCGTTGTATTTTGATGATAGTAAGTTTTATGATAACTTTTCGCATCAAAAAGTTTTTCCTCCAAAGATCAGGATAAAGAGGTTTAACCGAAAACAACGTTCATTTGATGAGCTTAAGACTCATACTTGTGCTAATTAATCACAAGGTTGAATTCTCACTCACAAAAATTCCTGGTTGAGTGAGATATAATCAGGTATACTTGATGGAAAAGTGTTTTCTGATTCTCTAGCTATTTTCTTATCGCTTCTAGCCGGATTATCATTCACAAACATGTTTGCATAAATATTTTTATTATGTTTTTGAAAGTTTATTTTGCTACAAATTGCTATTCTTGTGCTCTAAATTTTTTCTCTTATGAGGATGTAAAATTTATCGAGCTAATACTTGTGAAAGTTTCACTCGGCAAAATACTTCCTTGCAAATAGTCTCTTTGGATTGCATCCTTCGTTGCTTTGGTTATTTTCTCCTATGGGACAAGTTTTCATTCGTACGGGTACCCTTGGTACAAATCACGATTCAACTCTGGAAACCCTAAAATATGTTTTCCTAAGAAACCATTTAAATAACAACTTTGAAGAGTACGTGTACTCCAGAATTTTTTTCTTTTCAAGAATGGCATCTCCTTCGGGGTTTTGTAACTTTGCAAAAGGTTTTCTTGATAAGGGTTCTGGTTTCGAATAAGAGGATAAAAGATCTCTTGTAGAAGTCAATGACACCTCTACTCAATCTCCTGATAATCTTTCAGACTTTGAGGATGATGAAGAGATTTCTGCCAAAGTTGTTCAAGATTTTATCGATCAGTTTAACTATGCAAAACTGCTTCTTGTTGATACCTTAAAAAACCTTGATATGTTAAGAACTAAGTTGAAAAAGGTTAACTATGGACTTGCTCTCACATGTTAACGATCGTATCAAGAAGTGTATCGTGTACGAAGATGCAGTCGATACCATCTGTCACAAGCTTGAAGGTCTTGAAACCCATGAAGCTTCTGTTCATGAATGCTGATTTTAGCTTGTGACATATTTTCTTTTAGAGTTTCTTTTGATTAATGTCTAGGAAACTTCTTATGAGAATTTATTATTGTGTTTTTAAGAAGGATAACTAGGGTTTGGAATAGCCATTATTGTGATTACACATAGCTATTGCAAACGTTTTCATCTTGCAATGTTTTTAGATTTATTTATTTAAATTCTAAGTTATTTGGAAGATGATTTTTGCAGTATTAATCGTATGGTTTTATATATTGCAAATTGTTATGGGATATGTTTTTTACGTTCGTGAACCTTGAATGTCCCATATATGCTCAAAATTTAACTCTACTGTATGTCAGTATGAAAATATTGATAAAAGATAGAATGAACTTTTGACTACAAAATTTAAGCCTATTATGTCTCCATGAAAATATTTATGGAAGATAGGATGAACTTTTGTTTACAAAGATTAAGTTTATAATTATATGTCATTGTGCAAATAGTGATGAAAAATAAAACGAATCTTTGATTATTCCGCAGTATTGGTCTTTCCGTGATCCACATGTTTGTGTATGTACTGTGCGGCTCCATAAGTTACCTTATGTGAGAATTTCCGATTAAATTAATCATGGGTTCTCTTGTGGTTAATTTAATTGAGTTTTTTGGATACAAATTCATGTTTCATGTGATTTTTTATTGTCCAAAGAAATCCTTCTTTTCTTGTAAAAGCAATGTCGCTCTTGTTGTTCTTTCGGGAATAACATTTTTATGAGGGAGAGTTCTTAATTGAACTTATTCTTAATTTCCAAATCTTTGTGGGGAGTGCGGTTGTGGAATATTGTATGAGTTTTCTTGTATATTTATAAACTCCTTGATGAATACACTAAGTTTCGACTATGTGAAATCATCGAAACAAGTTGGTATGTTGCTCTCTTTTGGTCATGAAGTATCTCTATGAAAAATTTTCATGAGGATCCCACTAGTTTTCGTACCTTTGCCAATTTATATTGACAAAAATAGAGAGAATTAATGTGTAGTTCACACTATAAATACATATGGTTTACATATCATTATGTAAGGGGGAGTGGTTTTCATTGTGAGATGAAATATTGACTAAGGGGGAGTGGTACATATCACCATAGTATTGTTGTCAAAGTTGTGATACAATTTTACTTTGATGATATGTAATAATACTATGACACTGTATAACAATGATTGAGAGCAATTGTTTTCTCATTATTATAGCTGTGGATCTTCAACAACTATGATGCTGAGTTGAACATATTTAGAATCGTTGGAGTACTTGGAACTGACGAAGATTTCGAGTAATGTTGAAGAACCAAGGAGATCAAGCATTTGGATGAGAAGCTACAAAGTTTATGTATTTTGTAATCCATATGTATTGATAGTTTTCTCACTAAAATTGACAAAGAGGGAGATTGTTAGAGCACTGCTCGGTAGAATACGCAAGCGTTCCTATCTCAAGCTTGTTTGTCAATGTTAGTGATCAAAACTATAAGTCTTGATTTCTAGTCTACTTATAGTTATGTCTCGAACTAGGATATATTGTGTAGTTGAGCATTAGGCTTCACGGGGTTCATCAATTGAAGACGAAGAACTACTAAGGAGAGCTTGTGGAACTTCATCAACAAAAGGTATGTGTAGACTAAAACTCATCTATCACTTGGAAAGTCTATTTCTACTCTATCTCCTATATTGAGATAAAAGTCGTATTACTATACAGTATTCGATTATACACATTTGAGATTTCGAGATGAGTTTAACTCGCTTACATATTTCTCGAAATATGTGTTCGTAAGCTTTCTATTCAACCAAGTTCATCTTATATTCTTGACGAAAGTCAAAAGATGATCATGTGAAAATCGCCGAGTAACATCTTACATGATTTGTGTGATACAATCATTTGGTGTATACTTGGAATGTTTCATATTAATTATTTCAATAACTTGAGAATTTGCTTTGATGCTAATAGTTCGTGAAAAAAACTATTGTCATCCTCTAAGAAAGTTTCAATGATTGAAATAGAGTTTTGAACACTTAACAATCATTGGATTATGAACATAGTATGCATTCTTGCATGTATGTGATCCATGACCGGAACTGTAGTATGCATACCCGTATGCGTACCAGTTAGTTGTGAAATTCCGAGTACCTAAGTACACATACCCGTACACGTACTGGCGAAGGGTTTGGGACCGAAAATTTCTGTTGTGTTTGGAAGTATGCATCCCCGTTTGCATACTGGCGAACCCAAACTCAGACCGGCTACTTTAAGTATGCGCACCCATTTGCATACTTGAGTGGTTAAAGTTCAATAATCGGTTTGTTCATGAACCAAAACATTTATATAATAAGGAATGCATTCACCGTGGCTATAATGTTCATGAATTGATTCGAGTGAATCAAACCGATTTTTTTTCAATTGTGTTCTTATATACTTCTATGAGAACATAACAATTGAACAACTCTATAACTAGTTTCATTTGAGTCATCTGGACTAGTTGTGGTTAAGATGAATAAGGTTGATATGAGAATGTTCATATATCTAACTTCGGTTAACTACGGTTGAGCCAACATAGTGTACACGTTTAGGTACGGTTACTCAAACCTAAATGAAGGTACATTTCATTTGTGTATAACAAGCTAAGTTCGATCTAACGGTTGAAAGATATTATCTTGAATCTAATTAGGTTTTCATCTAATGGTGAATATTGAATGCTTTGTTACCAAGGTAACTAAGACTGCAAACCTGATTTGAAAACTATACAAGGGAGAACTCTATGAACTGGGAAACCTAATCCCCACAACTCCTGTGTGATACTAGTTGCGACTAGAGTCGATTCTCCTTTAACATTAGGTTTTTCAAGAAACATTGTAGGTTAACGACTTAAAGACTTCATTGGGATTGTGAAGCCAAACCCAACTATTTTTTTCTGTAGTTGCATAATCTGATCTTACTTTTACTATCATGATTGAGTATTATCTTTGCTAAGATTTGCTTGAGATTTATCTCCGATAGGTAAGATTAAAAGCAGTCACAAACATCTTCATCTCATCGTTTGTGATTCTACGATATCTTGTTTCGCTTCCATACGATTAAGATTATTGTGAGGCGATTGATAATACTAGGTTGTTCTTTGGGAATATAAGTGCGGTTTATCAATTGGTTCCTGTGCACCTTGATTTATCAAAAAACAGAAAAAAAAACTCGTTGGTATTTCTGTGGGAGACAGATTTATCTATTCCAATGGACTTTTATGTGTGAGACAGATTTGTTTATCAAGTCTTCGACTTTGGGTCGTAGCAACTCTTGGTTGTGGGTGAGATCATCTAAGGGAATCAAGTGCGTAGAATCTTACTGGGGTTCAGAGAATAAGGAGCACAACTGTACCTTGATCAGTGTGAGATTGATTAGGGCTCAACTACATTCCAGTCTGAAGTTCATTGGTAGTAGGCTAGTGTCTGTAGCGGCTTAATACAGTATGGTGTTCAAAGCTGGACTAGGTCCCGGGGTTTTTCTGCATTTGCGGTTTTCCTCGATAACAAATTTCTGGTGTCTGTGTTATTTCTTTTCCGCATTATATTTTGTCATATAATAAAAATATCACAGGTTGTGCGTTAAGTTCTATCAGTTCTTGAATCCGACCTTTGGGTTGTTGATCGAATTGATTGACACTTAGATATTTTTTTGTGATACCGTCCAAGTTATTTCTCTTATTCAATCGGGCTCGCAAATTCCTATTTTCTGATTGCAGATTGAATTGAGGAATTGAGATATAAACTCCTTGATATACTTTTCGCTAGATTGAGTCTGACTGTCTAGTTGATTCTCTTGAAAGTATATTGGAGTTTGTCTATTCAGATTGCCGAACGAAATATTGGGTGTGGTTGTTAAACCCCCGCATTTTCAATTTCTAGTCTACTTATAGCTATGTCTCGGATTAGGTTAGAATGTGTAGTTGAGATTTAGACTTCACGACGTTTATTGATTAAAGACAGAGATCTACTGAGGAGAGCTTGGAGGAACGTAAATTCATCAACAAAAGGTATGTGGAGACTAAAACTTATCTATCACTCAGAAGTTTATTCAATTTTTTCTCTCCTATTGAGACTAAGTCGTATAGCTATACAGACTTTTACATTATACACATTTGATATTTCGAGCTGAGTTTAACTCGGTTATCCATTTCTCGAAATATGTGTTGGAAGCTTTTATATTTAGCTAAGTTCATCATTATTCTTGACGAGTTTAGTTGGAAACAATTTATTTGTTGGAAACTAAAAAATAAGTCAAAATATGATCATGTGAAAATTTCTTTGAAACATCTTACATGATTTGTGTGAGACACTCATTTGATGTCGACTCTGAATGATTCGTATTGATCATTCGATCACTTGAAAATTACTTATAAGCTAATAGTTTGTGTGAGACAGCTATTGTCGTCTTCTAAGGATGTTTCAATGATTGAAATGAGAATTTAGAACAATTAACCTTTGTCTCGATACATCACAGTATGCATACTAGTATGCAAACTGTTGTGATATGATTCAGGTCCAGGACCTTGTTTGAAGTTAAAGTTCGGGAACCTTGTTTGCATACTAGTATGCAAACAGTTCTACCTGAGTTAGGTCCGGGACTGCTGTTTGCATATTCATTTACAAACGGATGGACAAGACCAAAGTCCGGAAGCTATAGTTTGTGTACCTGTTTGCAAACTTAGTGGTTTAAGTTCTAAAATCGGTTAAGTATGTGTTCCATACTCATGAACAAATACATTATGAATTAAGGAATGCAATATTTGCAAACCGTGGCTTCATATTCATGAATTTATTCTTAAGAATCAATCCGATTTTGTTTCAATTGGTTCATATATATTTCTATGAGATAGTGAACAACTGAACAACTCTATGTGAAACACAATTAGATTCATTTGATTATCTTTTATGATTGATTGATCATTATAGTTGATCTAGAAGTGTTAGATGAATGTGGTTAAGACAAAAGTGTTCATATGGCTAACTTCGGTTAAATGTTATTGAGCCAACTCAATATACACGTTTAGGTACGGTTACCTATATCTAAATAAAGGTATATTTCATTTGTGTGTAACAATCTAAGACCGTCCCATGGTGGAGAGATATTGCTTTGGTTTTAAGCAGACTTAGCTTGAATGTTAAATCAGGTTTTCATCTATCGATGAATATTGAATGCTTTGTTACTAAGCTGTCTTACCTTTTATTGAAAGCAAACCCTGATTGGAAAGACTATATAATGGAAAACTCTAGCAACTGGAAAACCTAATCCCGACACTTTCATGTGTCCTAGTTGCGACTAGTGTCGATTCTCCTTTAACCTAGGTTTTTCCAAAACCTTTATAGGTTAACGACTTGAAGACTTCATTTGGAATTCGTGAAGCCAGACCCAACTATTTTCTCTGTACGTAGTTGCGTCTTCTGATCTTACTTGTTATATCTTCTCTAAGATTTGCTCGAGAGTTATCTCCGATAGGTAAGATATAAAAAGTAATCACAAAGCTCTTCGTCTCATTCTTTGTGATTCCGCAATAACTTATTATACTACCATATAGTTAAGTTATTGTGAGGTGATTGATATTTCTAGGTTTCTCTTTGGGAGTATAAGACCGGATTATCAATTGGTTCCTGTTCACCTTGAGTTATCAAAAGACGGAACAAATACTCCATAGGTATTTCTCCGGGAGACAGATTTATCTATTAGAATAGACTTATCTGTGGGAGACATATTTGTTTATAAGACTTTGACTTTGGGTCGTAGCAACTCTTAGTTGTGGGTGAGATCCGCTAAGGGAATCAAGTGCGCAAAATCCGGCGTGGTTCTAAAGGTGTAAGGAACTCGATTGTACCTTAATCGGTGTGATACTTGGTTAGGGCTCAACTACATTCCAGTCTGAAGTTAACTTGTAGTAGGCTGGTTGTGATCCCCCTAATATTTGGAATACTCGCGGAGGTTTTCTGCATTTGCGGTTTCCTCGTTAACAAAACTTCTGGTGTCTATATTATTTCTTTTCCGCATTATATTTGTTTATATAATTGAAATATCACAGGTTGTGCGTAGGTCAATCAATTGGTAAATCCAACCTTGATTGTTGGATAGGAATTGATTGGCACTTGGGCATTAGTCTTTGGTACCGTCCAAGTTATTTCTCATATCAATTGGGCTCACAGATTTCTATCTGATCGATTGTAGATTGTATTAAGAAATTGAGATATAAATCTTTGATATATTTCTTGGTTGAGCTCGCTTTATAAGATGGTGCTCTCGGAATTATATTGGAGTTAGTCCATACAAATTGTCGAACGTATTATTGGGTGTGGTTGTTATACCCCGCTTTTTCAAAGGTGAACGTTGCAATAATTTACATGGCTCGAGTGATGTGATTGTAGAAGTAGTAAATAAATAGGTTCGTTACAAAAAATTGTGAAGATTGATTTTACACTTGAATTCTAACACTAAAAATAGCAAACTCAAAACAAAGTTGACATCAAGATTATAAAAAGAATACTGATGCTAAGATTCCATTATTTTCTAATTTCCAAAATGATTTAATTCAATAAATATAATTATTCAATTCATGCAATCAATTTGATTATAAAAAAATTGCAACACGTAGATCTACAGAATAATAACTGTAAATCGAAAGCATGGAACATCAAAAACCCTAGGCTAGGCATGTACCATTAAAATAAATCGCAATTGCTTAAAAAAATTACTAAATCAAATTTTAACCAAAGAAAATAATACAAAAAATTAAATAAATAAGTTCATAGATCAAAAGTGTTACAGAGAAAATAATAACTCAGAGAATCTGCAACGCTTATAAACGTTGCAAAACCAACTGTTACAGAGAAATGATAAAAATGAACCGTCACATAAACGACAGTCTTATATACGGAATATGTGACGGTTTTAAAGCAATAGTTTCTCAACTGTCTGTATGTTATTCCTTCTTCTTCCTACTGGTGATGATTCTTCGCAGCTTGATTTTTTCTGGTTCTGTAAACTTCCTAAACCCTCTGTAAAGCTTATATGACTCCCAAATAACTCTTATGTGCCCAACAAAACCAAGATAACTCGAGAATATCTTTGGTTTATCTTTCTCTTTTTCTTAAAGTCCTGGGTTTTCTTCATCTCCGAATCTTCGCACGTGTCAACAACAAACTTTCTTTAAAACTCTTTCCAGGATAGACTCAGGCTAACAAAGTGTTTATCTGCTCCTAATCCCCCATGTTTTCCCCAAGTTAAACAATTAAAACCCGAGAATATTATTTTATTGGGTCAAATAAAATCTTCTTGTTTTTACGTGAATAAACCTACTTTCAATCCTGTTTTGTCTCAACTAGCTAATCCCGGTTCATATCCACGGGAGAAAACGAAAAAATCTCCTCCAAAATCTTCACGATAGAGAAAGAAAATTCTTTTGGTGAAAGAAAATTTTGAACGATGAAGGTGGAGTGCCTCTATGTCAACGGGGGTTGGATGGGTAGGGGTGGTTGCCCTCGACAAATGTTGTGGGGTGCCTTTAGTAATTTTCCGGGTGCCTTTATCACATTCCCAGCCAATTTTTCCGCAAATTTTTATTTTCTAAAAACACCTATAAACACATAAAACACCATAATAAGTACGAAATTGAGTACCAACAATATATAGAATTGAGACAAATAAGATAGAAAAATATGTTTATCCCTTAGCTAGAGAACGGATACTTACGAACCAAGTGGGCCAATGATGCAAATTCTTGTGCATCACTTGCGAAAGAACCTTTGACCTATACAGGCTAGGCTTTTCTTGGATTTGTCCTAACAATATGAATTGGCTTTAGTTGTTAGTCCCGACAAGGATGAACTGCGACCTGTGCTTGATCCCTAGGAGTTACGGAGTAGAGTACGAAGGAATCCGCAATGAGTTGCAACATTTTTGGTTTATCACTTTGTCACTCATATCTTCTAACTGAGGTGTCATTGTGATATTATGGTGACTCATATCATCTAGGCTCAGGAATCAGAGGCAAGAGATTATTGTTCCATACTTGATGAGGTAGTTGCAGTTTATTTCTTGGATGTGCATACTTCTTATGAATCCATTCGACGAAGGCAATGCACCAATTGCAAGTTACGCATTGCCAAGAAATGAAATATTTGATATGCAAGTTAGGGAAGCTTGCATAAGCTATTTGCATCACATGGATGATGCCAGGCTAGAGCGGCACGAGCTTGACTGATCCACCCTTGGCACGAGCAAGATTAGTACATGCTTTTATAATATCCAAGAAAAGTAAGGAAGTTTAAAATAGGCTTGCAATGGCCAATGTGCAAGTTCAATTCATGTCATATGCGATACTACTCGTACGCCAGTGATGCTTGCAAAATGTATCATCATTAATAGCTTTTACATGTTTGCACCTTTCGCAGAACAAGCATAAGCTGGAATGATGATGAGCTATGTATGGAAACTACATTTAAGGCATCATGTTTGCAGAATATACTTGAAAAGGCAAATCGATGTGCATTTGGCTAGTTAGAAATGAAGTATTTTGGCTCGGTCACTGCATAACGGGTGGTGTATTTTGGTCTGCCCGGGGTGACTCCGAAAATATAATTCTTTGGTCCGTCAAATCCACCTCCTTTACCTGGACCACTAAATTTATCACATACCTTTCCTCTCTAAGATACCCCGTATGTAACTTTTAAAGCTTGTTTCTCCTAAACGTAAACGTTCATGCATTTCTCATGTACCGATAAGCTACTCTGCAACTCATCTATTAAAAGAGTACTAAGATATTTGTACTCCTCAATTTAACATATTGTTATATACTCAAAATTTGGAGTCATGGATCTAAATATTTTCTCAACAACATCTTCATCTTATTGTCTATGAGTAAAGCTATCCAAAAATACCTTTCATATGAAGAACCTCGAATTCTTTTTTGAGAGCTTGTAATTATGCACGTTGTACTGGTTCAATGAATCTCAAATACTTTTAGATGATCTCAAGTCCATAACAGTTTGCAAGATAGTTCGATCGATATCTTGGAAAAGATAATTTTTTTCTTTCAAAATTTTCAACTTTGCATCAGTAATCTCCTTCACTTGAGCTTCTGTGGGTTTAACTCTTATTGTCACAGTTGAAATCCCATCTTTAACTAGACCCTAATATTTTTTTGACTAAGAAATTTTTCATTCATATAGAACAACGATCATAAAAAATTCTCCCATTTTGACGGTTGCACAAAATTGCTCTTTGATACCATCTTCTTAATTCCTCATTCAAAAAAAGTTGTTGCTTCCCACACTGGGAGATTTCCCCATAAATCTAAATAAACCCTCTCACTATAAAGTTACCACTTCTCACATACAAGCCCATGATCCAACTTAATTTGATGCCAAATCTAGAGAAGTGAATATAATAGAAGGATTTTATACTATTCAAATGAAAAACGAAATAACCTGTACAAATGCGGAGAAATAGGAATAAATTAGGAACATACTAACTACGACTACCCAAAATTATCAATAGGGAGTACCGGTTTACCTGAGGCTGTATTGAATCATATATAAGACACAACATCTTATACTTTTGGAATGATACATCCCTAGACAAACTGGTATTCCTATTAGCACGGATACTGGTGGTATCTACTGGAGTCAATAACAAACTAAAACAAATGTTACTTCCCTGAACAATAGGGAATTTTTATACCACATCACTCGATCTATGATCCACAAACATAGGGATTATTTATACCACAATACTCAATCTATGACCTACTATCATAGGGATTATGTATACCACAACACTCGATCTATGACCTACTATTTTAAGAGCAAGGGCTATGAAATGAGTGTTAAAAACACTCATTCACTGCCAAAACTAGTGAGAGAGTAACTGAAAGAGTGATCGTGGGCGAGTAAATTTATAGGATAGGAGGCTGAACATGTGCCTCCTAGTTTTTTTTTTTTTTATGAAACTCCAGTGGGTTCGCATAAAAGAATTTAAACCAAATAAAAAACTAGAAAATCTCTTCATGCGGCACATCTTAAGCCGTTTTGGGCGAGCGACAGATCTTTAGCCTCCTAGTGAAGACTGTTAGACACTCATTCATATGAATGATTTTGGGTGTATGCGTGAGATCTCTCATCCCACAATAGTACCTAATTTGATCTATTTTAATCAAACTCTTTCAAATCCAATGAGATCTCCCATTAGATAGCCCTTGCTCTAAGAGTGCTCTGGGGCTTGACAAACAAAACATTCTTCTTTTTATTAGAAGATGACTATTCAATTGAGGACAATAGTCTAGTGGCCGTTTTTTCAATAATTTTGATATACTCCAAGCGGAATTGAATCAGAAGATAAATAAGCTCAATAGTCAATACTACTACTATCAATGTACTAACGGACAATCGGAGAGGAAGATTGAAAAAATTCTTCCAAATACGTGGAAGATATAATTGGAATCGGTTAGAAAAAAATATCTTTTGTTTCCCTTATCAACCATTTTCTACTGATATATATTTCATGTCTATTATAGAAATTTCATCAATTTTTTTTAAAGATTTACCTTTGGATGACATCAGTTTCTTTTTATCTCCTTGATCACTATCACTCTGAGAGATGAAAGAGGAGATATTTTTTTCTATGAAGACGAAGAAGTTCTAAGAATGAGAGAGAGCGTATAAAGAGAAAGAAAATAAAATAAAGATGGTATTACCGAGGAGAAGTTACTTCTGCAACTTCTGCGAGAAGTCGGAAATCGAGATTTTTGGCTATGAAAATAAGTTACTTTTCTACTTATAAAAGTTGTTTTATAATGTGACATCCAACCAGACTTTTTGCTTTTTGACTTAAATAAGTCAAGAAGTAGCTTCTTTATGTGTTGCCAAACGAGCTATTAGGCAAAGCCGAAAATATCCCATCTTTCCCATTCTTGTACTGATAAGATGAGTTCATTCTGTCATTCACTCACACTTCTTGCGGACGTAGAATATTCACAAGAGATCATTCCATTTTCCCCGAATCTTTGAAAAGAATAGGGACTTAAACTTTTGCATTCATGCAAGTGTTTCGCATTATTTCCAAAAGCCCGACTATATCAATTTCTAGGTCTCTCCTTGATCTATCCCTCTCAAATTTTTATAGTTGGGTCTTTATTCTCATCTCTTGAGACCCATTGTAAACCTCTTAAAACAGGCAAAAGCAATTCATCAAGAGAAAAGATGATTAGCAGTTTAATTAACTGCTAATCTAAATTACGTTGACAAATTAGAAAAAAATAATATGCGGATATTTGTAACAAAAGTTAGATCTTTCGAGCATTGAAAGGTTACAAAGACCGAAAAGAGATTATAAAAGATGGCAAAAACTAAAAAGTAAGCATATCATATCAAAAAGGAGAAATAAGATTATGTTCTTTTGGACCATAAGCTATATATGCAAGGAATAAAGAAGACAGTGAATTGACTAAGAGAATCGCAATCCATAAGCATTAATACTATGCTTAATCCATAGACAAGTTTTGCTGGATATTATTTGTCCAACTCGTTGATTATTTTTTGGAAAGCCCTTCCGAATCTGGTTCTTTCAACAGTACATTTCTCTTCTCTTGTTTCATTTCTTTCATCATCAATATTATTATCTCCTTTTAACTTGATTGGATTTGTACTTGTACCCGAATAAACCAAGTGTGCAGTGATGGTACACAAACATATGCACCATAAAGACAAAAATGTACCATTGATGGTGATGGATATTTCAAAATTTATTAATTAAGGGTGTTTAAGTTTTTAATATGGGACGTCCGATGAAAATCACTTAATCTTAAATCCCTGTCTTTCTCTATATAAACTTCTCTTCTCGCACCATATTTTCTCTGCTCTGCACTTCTCAATTCAGCTCACCTCTCTCTCTCTCTCTGCTCTCTCTGAAGACTCACTTAGATGGCAGCGGACCAAGTGATTGCAACAACTGTTGAAGAATCCCCCGAGCCCTTGAGATATCAGGTAGATTAATTAGCTTTCTATATGCACTACTTTCATCTACTATTTTTATTTCATGCATGTTCTTTCCAATCTCTTCTTCTTTATCATCCTTGTAGACATCGCTACTGAAAGTATCCATTCATTGTCAAGGTTGCAAGAAAAAAGTCAAGAAAATTCTTCAAAGCATTGATGGTATAATCATTAGTAATCAATCATTAGTTTTAAAAATTTATTCCTATGTTTTTTATATCATTGAAAATTTGAAACTGAAACATATATGTATGCACTATGGTTCTATTCTGTAAAAACAGGTGTTTATCAGATAGCAATTGATTCACAACAACACAAAGTAACAGTAACAGGAGATGTTGATTCGGAAAAATTGATCAAAACGCTAATTAGAGCTGGAAAACTTGCGGAACTCTGGCCTCAACCAATAGAATCAGAGGAACAACAGAGGAAAGGGAAGAACAAGAACGACAACAACAACCCAAATGCCGCTGATGATAATCTAGGAGAAGAGGGCGAGAAAAAACCAGAGAATCAATCAACTCTAAATGAAAAGCAAGGCAATGTTGGTGGTGGCGGCGGTGGTGGTGGCGGAGGTAAAAAGAAAAGAAAGAAAAAAGGGAAAAATGCGGCCAACGGTAATAACAGCAGTACTGCTGGTGCGGTTGCAATTTCTGTTAATACATCAGGAAATACTGAATCACAGTCATTACCTGTTAATGGAGGTGATACTTCTGTTGGGCCAGTTAATCTAAGCCCCCCACCAGCTCAACATTCGTACCCTTACGGAGCTTCATCCTATGGTCATCATCAACCTTTATACGGTCCTCCTGCATATGTTATGAGTTACCGTAATTCGTATCCAACTGTTAACTACGGTGCATCGTATTATACTCCACCAGAAGCGTACACGTATAGTAAGTGTGTACAATCGGGAGCTACAGGGGGATTTTTTGAAGCATCTCCATTGATGGATTCTATTGAGACGATTTATGATGAAAATGATCGGAACGCGAGTGGATGTTGGATTATGTAATGAAGGTGGTAACGATGCTGCAATTTGGGGTTCCCCTCCCCTGGGAATGGATAAGTGTAATGGCAACTGCAAGATGAAACTTAGCTTATATAAAGACAACTCTTTTTATTGATGTTTATAAAATCTCTCAAAACTAAACACAAGCTCTAATCTTGCTCATATGATCAACCACAACTTTGGTGATCATATATATAGAACTATGAATTCCTTTTCCTAGTCCTATTACCTTATTACATGTCTTTCCTTTTCTTAGAACTAGATGACTTCTAATTCCCTTAGGATTACATCAATTTCCTAATCTTGTCCTAACCAGCTTGTTAGTGACTTCTATGTTGAAGTTTAACCAACATTCTCCCCGTTAAGCTTCAACCTTACCCGTGACATATCTTGTACTCCAATCAATTGTCTCATTTCTTCAAACTTGATCCGAGCTAATGCCTTTGTCAATATATCTGCTTTCTGCTCAGTTCCTGGTATGTGTTCAACGTTGATGATCTCCTTCTCGATACATTCTCGTATGAAATGATACCTTTTGTGAATGTGTTTCGTCTTCCCATGAAACACTGGATTTTTAGTGAGTGCAATTGCAGACTTATTATCAATCTTGATGAGAACTTTTTCAGGTTCTCTTCCTTTGATTTCACCCAACAGTTCTTAAAGCCATATTGATTGTTTAGCTGCTTCTGTTGTAGCCATAAACTCAGCTTCACAGGATGAGAGGGCTACAGTGTCTTGCTTCTGTGAACACCATGTAATAGGTGCTTCACCTAGATAAAATATATGACCAGTTGTACCTTTTCCATAATTTTGGTCAATATTATGACTGCTGTCACTATACCCAACAATTCCTTTTGATCCTCCTCGACCATACTTCAATCCATAGCTGGTTGTTCCTCTTAGATATCTCAATATCTACTTTATTACATCACCATGAGACTTGCGTGGACTCTGCATATAACAGCTTGCTACTCCCACAGAGAAAGCCAAGTCTGGTATTGTGTGCAACAAGTATCTAAGGCATCCAACATTTCTTCTATAACTCGTTGGATCAATCTCAGCTTCTTCTTGTGCCTTTGAAACTTTAAGTCCAAACTCCATTGGTATCTTAGTTGGATTACAAGTTTCAAGTCCTGCTTCTTTCAGAATTCTCCTTGCATAAGCTTCTTGTTTAATCTGAATCCCATCTACTCCTTGATGGACTTCTATGCCAAGGTAATAAGTGAGTTTTCTGAGGTCTGACATCTCAAACTTTGATGACATTTCTCTCTTGAACTCATTGATCACCTTAAGGGAGTTGCCAGTCAAAAATAGATCATCTACATAGACTGCAATCACAAGAAGTGTTCCCTTTTCTTCTCTTCTGTATACTGATGTTTGTTTAGAGCACTTAACAAATCTGATTTCTCTTAAGATTTGATCTAACTTTGTATTCCAGGCTCGAGGAGCTTGTCTTAGACCATATAGAGCTTTTGATAACTTATAAACCTTATGCTCTTGTCCTTTTACTTCAAAACCTTCTGGTTGTTCAACATACACATCTTCTCGCAATTCACCATGTAAGAATGATGTCTTAACGTCTAAGTGGTGAATTTCCCATGAGTTTGATGCTGCTTCTGCTATTAAGAGACGAATTGTCTCTAGTCTAGCAACTGGTGTGAAAACGTCATCAAAGTCTATGTCTGATTCTTGAACGTATCCCTTAGCTACAAGTCTTGCCTTATATTTGTTGACAGTACCATCAGCATTCCGTTTTATTTTGAATATCCACTTAAGACCAATCACTTTTACCCCACCTGGCTTATCAACTAGAAACCAAGTCTTGTTTCTTTTGATTGAAATAATTTCTTCTCTACATGCTTGTGTCCATTTAGTCGAGACCTTTGCTTCCTGAAAATTCCTTGGTTCATCATTAACAGAAAGTAGCGTAATCTCACATTCTTCTGCAGCTTGAAGAACATAATCCTTCAGATACTGTGGCTTTTATATCTGTCTTGTTGATTTTCGCAGTGGTGGGATAGCTTGAGCTTCTTGGTTTTCTTCTTCTTCTTCTTCTACGTTATTCTCAGTGTTTTCAATATTCTCTTCTTCTTCTTGATTATCATAGTGATTCTCTTCAGTGTTGATGGTTATGGGTCCTTCTCCTTCATCAATTACTTGACCCCATATCATGTGAAACATACCTGGATCCCTTCTTGGTCCATCTTTAGTTTCTTTCCAGTTCCAGTTTGCTTTTTCATCGAATACCACATCTCGACTCACTATTACTCTTTTCGTTGTTGAATTGAATAATCTGTAAGCTTTGGATCCAGTCTCAATTCCTATATGCACAAGAGTCTGAGATCGATCATCCAGTTTCTTAAGAGTTGCAGAATCAACTTTTGTGTATGCTTTGCAACCAAACACTCTTAAATGATCTATGTTTGGTTTTCTCTTTCGCAAACTTTCATATGGAGTCATGTCTTTCAGATCTTTCGTAGGTATCCTGTTTATCAGGTATGTGGAGTGTCGTACAGCTTCTCCCCATAGATAATTAGGTACCTGCATATCCTTTAAAGAACTTCTTGTAATCTCCATTAGAGTCATGTTTATCCTCTCCACCACTCCGTTTTTTTGTGGTATCCCTCGAACCATCTTGTTCTGAGACATAGTTTTTAAGGTTCTGAAAACTTATGTGTCCCAACCTTGCGTGCCACTTCCATGTCTGATCTTCCAGTCTCATATTCAGACACAATGGCCTTCCAATCATGAGACTTATCTTGTAGAGTCTATTCTGTGAGCGTGAGACTCTAACTAAAAGTCTTCCACTTGGGTCATGAACTGTTAGATAATCTTGTCGCATTCTAACATCACATCCAACTTCCGTAGCTTGTCCTAAACTTAGAATGTTGCTTTGTAAGTTTGGGGTGAAGTAGACGTTTGTGAAAAGCTTCTGTTCTCCGGTTTTGCTCTGAAATAGAATTGATCCTTTCCCTTCAATTTATACAGAAGATCCATCCCCAAACTTCACTTGTCCTTTGATTTTTTCATTGAGTTCAGAAAAGTAGTGTCTCTTACCAGTCATGTGATTGTTGGCTCCATTATCTAAATACCAGATTCCTTCTTCTCCATCTTTTGATTCGTAGTTCTTTGGTATTAGTTTCCCTTCGTTTAAGAATACAACTTCGTGGATGAAAAGAGTTGTATCTGCTTCCCTTGTTTCATTCTTGTTTGCTTCTTCCATCTTTTGTATTATTTCAGGGCATATAGAGGAGAAGTGTCCTGGTTTATCACATCTGTAACAAATAATGTTTGATCTATCCTTCTTTTCTTTCCCTTGGTTTTAATCATTCTGACTTGTTGTTCTATCTTGTGAGTTAAACCTTCCTCCCCTTCCTCGGCCTCCGTTTACTCTACCACCTCTGCCACGACCTCTTCCTCTTGTCGCAGAGTTTTGTTGGTAAGAGTTTGTGTACAAGATTTTCCTTGAGTTTCTCCATTGTTTTTTTCATCAAGGATTCTCTCTTCATATGCTTTCAATCTTCCAATTATATCTTCATAGCTAGTCTTCTTTAAATCTAAGACTTGTTCGAGAGAATCTATGATATGAATATACTTGGATCTTGGTAAACTATTGAGAAACTTCTTTACCAGTTTATCTTCATCAATGGATTGTCCAAGTGAGGCAGCTTTTGAGGCTATCTCTGATAGCTTTCCTGCAAAGCTATCAATAGTATCAGTGTCTTTCATCTTCACACTTTCAAATTCAGACATTAAGGTTTGCAGACGGGCTTCTTTAACTCGATCAGCTCCGAGATTACGTGCCTTTATTGCGTCCCAAATTTTCTTTGAAGTTTCCTGTTCACCAACTTGTAGGACAAGACATTCTGGTATTGCTTGAAAGAGTAATCCAATGGAAACATTGTTTTTGTCTGGGTCCAATGTAGCAGGATCAATTGTTTCCCACACCTTGTAGATTTTCATCAGTACCTTCATTATCATGGCCCATACTGTGTAGTTTGTGGCGTTGAGGATTGGAACTTGTATTGATGGTGGGGTGAACTGTTTTTCACCCACAATGGTGGTTTCGTTTTCCATGGCTCAGAAACAAGCTCTGATACCAATTAATTGCAACTGCAAGATGAAACTTAGCTTATATAAAGACAACTCTCTTTATTGATGTTTAGAAAATCTCTCAAAACTAAACACAAGCTTTAATCTTGCTCATATGATCAACCACAACTTTGGTGATCATATATATATAGAACTATGAATTCCTTTTCCTAGTCCTATTACCTTATTACATGTCTTTCCTTTTCTTAGAACTATATGACTTCTAATTCCCTTAGGATTACATCAATTTCCTACTCTTGTCCTAACCAGCTTGTTAGTGACTTCTATGTTGAAGTTTAACCAACAAAGTGGTACTTTTGTAACCTGTTGGGACTGTCTATAGCTAGACTAAACTCTTATGCGGTGGTTGGGGGTTAAAAATTTAATAATAGGTCTAATTTTGTGTTCGTCCGTCCTTTGGGGTTCACTTTTTGTTAGTATTTTAATTTTAGTATAGATTACGGAGACAAGTACATCGATTAGCTTTGTGATGTTTTTGGCTATCTTTAAATTAAAAAATTGAATTATAATTACTGCCTATCTTTTTAATCATTCCTTTTATTTTATTTTTGTCATAATTTTTAGGGATTTTTATTTTGAATGCGCATCTTTTGAAATGGCGAAGTGAAAATACGGTGTAGTATAATCCGTGCCAAAACAATTTTTCTATAAAACAATAATAAATAATTTAAAAATGAAAATAAGAAAAGAATTCAGAATACATAGTGTAATTACATGATGCAATAATATTTTGGTCAAGTAAAAATGGTTCTAAAAATGAGCATCTTGTCCACATTTTAATTCATATAGAAAGATATGAATGAAATGCGACACCGGTGGCTGGACTTTTATGGTTGTTGTCACTTAAATGCAGTAAGAACTGATGCTGAAAGAAATAGAGGAAAAAGTTGATAGTAGGAACTCGAGTTTTCTAAACAATTTCATTTTGCAACAGGAAACGGTGGACCAACCTTTGCTTGGGGGTTCTTACACTTGGTCAAATATTCAAGATGATCCCTTACTCTGCCATCTTGATAGGCTCTTGTTAAGTGTTAAATTTGATGAAGCTTTTCCAAATGCTCTTTAAATAGCATTAACTAGAACTATATCAGACCACAATCCCATTTTAGTGACAACTAGTCTCATGGTTAGTAGCAAGCTTTATTTTAGGATGGAAAAAGGTTGGGTTGAGCATAGGGAACTTGTGAAGATGGTGAAGGTTTGGTGGAACTCAATGGATTAAAGTGGCAATGCAAGTACCATCTTCTTCCTCAAATTGGAGAATCTTAAACACTCTGAGTATGCAAGAATTTGGTGCTGTGAACCGTGACAAAAAAGAGTTTTACTGAAAAGATGGAATCTGCTGCACTTCAACCTAGTCAACTTGAAGAGATACTTCAATACAAAATTCAGTTGAAGTTTATTGAAAATGCAGAAGCTAGGAAATGGAAGCTTAGAGCCAAACAAAATGGCTTTAGATGGGGAGATTCAAATATTGTTTGCTTCCATAAAATTGCAAGCTCTAGGAAGAAAAGAAATACAATTGCAAAGTTTCAAATTGATGAATTTGACTGTTTTGATCAAATTGCAATTAAAGAAAAAATAATGAAGTACTACCTCAACCTTTTTTTTTGAAAATAATAACATATATTATTCTCTTTATTCTCTACACTTTCCTAATGTGGGGGAGGAACAAAATAAATGGTTGGAAATAAACTTTACCGAAGCTAAAGTTTGGAATATCATCACGCATATGGGTGCAAACAAGTCTCCAGGTCCAGATGGTTTCTCTGCTAAATTCTATAAGTCTTGTTAGAAAATTATCAAGGTAGACTCATGAGAATGCCTAGTGATTTCTTCAATTATGGTCCTCTAGATTGGAGACTAAACTGTTCTTTTATTACTCTCATCTCAAAGAAAGAAGACTCTTGCACTCCTAAAGATTTTAGGCTTTTGAACTTAATAGAAAGTGCATATAAAATAATTTCTAAGCTTCTTGCAGAAAGGTTAAAATCTGTCATGCCAATTTTGATTTCTGATTTCCAAGGGGCTTTCATTAGTGATAAACAGATTTTGGATGGTGCTTTCATTGCTAATGAGGGTGTGAATAATATTTTGAAGTATAAAAAGCCTGGTATCCTATGAAAGATTAATATGGAGAAAGATTTTGACAATATAAATTGGCAAGATCTGTTCTGTATTCTTCACAAACTTGGCTTTGATGAGAAATGGATTGGATGGATCAAATGGAATGTATCTTCCTCTCATCTCTCTGTTTTTTTAATCGAGGTTCCGCTGAAAGATTCAAACCAACTAAAGGCTTAAGGAAAGGTGATTCTATCTCTTCCTATCTCTTTTTGTTGGTGGTGGAAATTTTGTCCATGCTGATGAATTATGCGGTAGAAACAGGCCAAATTCATGGCTTTGAAGTGGCTGAAACTGGTAATGTGATCTCTCACTTACAATTTGCAGATGACATTCTCATTTTTCTAGATGCAACCTCTGATGAAGTCACTAAAATATTTATAATTCTCTTTATTTTTGAAACTCTTACTGGAATGAAGTTAAAGTTGGAGATAAGTGTAGGTGTTGATGAGGTGGTGGAAGTTCTGGCTAAGGAGTTAGGTTATAAGACTGAGAAGTTGCCAATCAAGTATCTTGATCTGCCTATTGGGGCTAGCTCTAGAAACACTTCTGTTTGGGACTATGTATTGGAAAGGATGGAGATGAAGCTAGCTACTTGGAAAAGAAAATATTTGAACAAAGCAGGAAGATTAGTTTTAATCAAAAATTATCTCTCAAGTTTACCAATTTATTTTCTCTCTTTATTCCATCTTCCTGTGATTGTGGAGAAGAAAATGATTGCACTAATGAGGAATTTCCTATGGGGTTATGTTTAAGGGAAAAAGACGATGGCTTGGGTGGCTTGGACTAAGGTATGTCTTCAAATGAGTAGTGGTGGTTTAGGGGTAAAAATTCTTAGAATTACAAATAGGTTTCTTTTGGTAAAATGTATTTGGAGATACACTAGGCAGAAAAATGCTCTTTGGAAGAAGATTGTACATCAGAAGGTGAAAGCTAAACAAGAGATTATTATGCCAATAAATGATTTTACAGCTCAATGCAGAATTTATGGAGAAATGTTACTAGAATGTGACTTGAAATTCAAAATTTTATAAGATTTAAGATCAGAAATGGTTTGGCATGATAAATTGTTGACCAGAGGGTGTTTGAAAGACCTTTTCCTTGTTATATGCCAAGCTTATCAAAATAAACAGGTTTCTATTGCAGAGATGATTTGAGATGGCGCACAGCTGGGTTGGCTCTTTCATACATCAACTGGATGCAAATGAACAGACGAAGTGAGATCCACTAATAAGGAACATGGGAGATGTTCCAGTTTTGACGCAAGGTGATGATGATATGGATATCCTGAATAACTTTTCAACTAGTACTTGTTATGATGCCTTATCAGGTGAGAGTAATGTTGTTGTTTTTGAGAAGTTTTTATGGAAGATGTCCATCCTTCCAAAGGTGAGTTTTATGCTTTGGGCAGTTTTTAATGATTATCTACCTACAAGAGAAATGCTAACAGAGGCGTGCAGGTGGATAGTCCCATTTTTGTTTTGTGTAATACTGAAGATGAGTTTGTTGATCATCTTTTCATTCACTGCAAGATTATTTTTGAAATATGGGACTACTTCACGAAACCCTTCCATATATCTTGGCCACTTCCAACATCAGTTTTACAGTTGTTTGAAGCTTGGATTCGCAACGTCCTAAATGGAAGGTATAAAGAGGTTTGGACTATACTTCATTATGCTGTTATTTAGAATATATGGAATGAGAGAAATAACATAATGTTTTTGGGGAGAAATAAATCAGTTTATGAGATTATTGTTGCTGTTAAACAGTGCATGGATCTTTGGAGTTGTGAGTTGCAAACTTATAAGTTTGTCGGTACCAGTCAGATTCTACATGGAAAAGTATAGTCCATATGTAAACTTAGTCTTTTGACTACTCTAGACTTATATCTGGCTTGGTGTTTTTATTCTTAATATAACCTTTCATTTCAAAAATAAATAAATAATCATATAGGTCGACTAATAAAAAATTCAATTTTTTTTGATCGGTAAAGAATTCGGTGCCGGCGAGTTTCGAACTCAGATCATTGGTATCATCATCATTTAAAATTCAATCTATTCAATTTAAAATTGTGGAAATTTCTGAGGAACCCAAGTTTGATTCATCTCTCTTTGATAAACCCATCATTAAAATTGTATATATTTGTAACCCAAAAAATAAAATATACAGTTACAGACAGTAGTTTTAGATTGAATTTAGATTTTCATACTTTCACTATGACTAAATTAACCTTTATCCATTATGTATAGAGTACTAGGGAATGACCCGTGCCGTAACGACACGGGCTATTTCACACTATCTTAGACTGAGGTACTTTCCATTTTCGAAGCACCAACTAATTTATCGGTATGTTATTATTTTATTTCGATATTTGAAATTCGTACGATTTTTTCCATGTGTTTGAAATTCAAATATAATAACGTGTCTAATGTGGCGATAAATACTTAATATAAATTGGATTCTCTTTTAATCCTTCTGATTATGTTTTTTTTTATCCAACTTCAACGTTGTTGAAGCAATTATCATTTATTCCGTGGTATATCCATGTTTAAGTCCTAATAGAACAGGGAACGTTATGTTCTCGCCAATACGAACGTATTTCATATATCTGTGGCATGTTACAACATCCTAGATGGAGGTCTTATTTATCATCTTTTTCTAAATGGCAATAAAAAGATAAAGATAAAACCTTTTACCTAAATTTCCCAAAATCTTATTTAACAAACTTTACTTTAACAAAGAGTCTTTTTCTAAATGACAATAAAAAGATAAAAGATAAAACCTTTACCAATCTTATTTAACAAACTTTACTTTAATCAAAAGACAAATGATGATGTGGAAAAATCTAATCCAGACTTTCTCCTCTCCCCCCACTTAGGCTAAGTCCTATAGACTAGATTGGCCATCCACGTCAGCTAGGGCAACCTCCTAAGTCCTATGGGATGGCTAATCTAGCAGCTAAATTAGAAGACCACGTCAGCGGGACCACCATCTAGCGCTGAGCACTGTTTGGTTCGGCGCTTTAAATCTCAGCCGTTGGATCAGAAAATTTTCTCTCAACGCTGAATGGTTTAGCGTTTTGGTTACTTTTTGAGCGCTGAACGGTTCAGCTTTTGAAACTAGCGGCTAGTTGAACTGCGAGCAAATGCTAAGAGAGAGAAATAGCAGGTACATGTGTTAACTTTTTTCCCACACTTATTTTTTGATTTGCAACACTTTTTGGTCAATCTAACAGCTCAATCTAGCCCATAGGACTTAGCCTATGCAATGTCATTTTTTTTTATGACCTTACCCTTGTAGCTGTATTGCAGATGAGGAAAAGATGATAAACCCTAGCTATCATGCTATTTTAAGACCCTCATCCCTTGTATTGGAGAAAAGCTTAGAGCTTTTAGGCTAAGGCCGTTAAAATTAAAACAAACTTGAATTAATAATCTAAAATCAACCACCAAGCGGTCCAAGCATCACCGTGCAGTTAATAGTGAAAATAATAATGAACTTTTGCATTTGGAAACAAATTTTGTACATCCATTGTCTCACATTTCCATGAAGCCAATAAAAGAAATACATGTACCACCAAGAGATCAGAGAAAAGAAATAAAAATGTGACGTCTAGGGTTGCACAACGGGTAGGGTGGGTAGGGTATGGCCTATATCCGCCATCCTACCCGTTTACTGGCGGTTAAGAAAATCTTTACCCGCCACCCTACCCGCCAAATAATGGATAGGGTAGGATGCGGTTAAAAAACTGGCGGGTAGGGTAGGATTGGCGGGTATGAGTAGGGTATGTGCACCCCTAAGTAGGGTGGATAGGATATGGCCTACACCCGCCACCCTACCCGTTTACTGGCGGTTAAGAAAATCTTTACCCGCCACCCTACCCGCCAAATAGTGGATAGGGTAGAATACGGTTAAACTGGCGGGTAGGGTAGGATTGGCGGGTATGGATAGGGTATGTGCACCCCTAGTGACGTCCAGTGTTTGACATTCAAAGGGCTCACTCATATGGCAACCGACCTAGTAAAGGTCAAAGTAAGCTAAACCACCTAACAGAAAAAAAAAAAAAAAAAAAAAAAAAAATAATGAGACTATTCACACACTTCAGGGCTTCATGAATTTTACGGATTTTTTTTTTTTAAAAAAAAAGAAAGAAAAAAAAAGACATAACCATGGTGCTAGATAGTGCACAACACCCAGCACACCATGTCTCTGTTAAGTATGAAACAAGGTTTGTCCAGTTTTACTGTTGTAATGTCGTCCTTAAAGCATTTAAACGTCCTCGGCGTCCCCACTTTGATCTGTGTGTGACTATAAGAGCTTCTTTAACGGTGTTGTGTGTGTTTCCTAGGTGGAACCACTAACAAGACATCCTTATTCAAATGTTAACTTAAATTTAGGAAGAAAATATAATTCATCTCCAATGGTGTTGGTTGCGATTTTTTTTAATTAAATGTAAATTTTATTTTTAATAATTTTATGATTTTATTAGAACAAAAAATGGTTACTTAATTATTGGAATTAATTTTAGTTAAGCACAAGCTTACCAGGATAGCTTGACATTGTCAAGATGAATGTCTAAAACTTGACATTCATCTTGACAATGTCTAATAAAAATTGAGCCATGTCATCTTCACATTAATTTAAAAAATTGTGTTGAATAAGAATTTTAGGAAAAATGAATGTGTATCATATGTGGACTTAGGCATTTATCTTCACATACAATCCATTGGAGAAGCTCTAAGATCATTGAAAAAAGGAATATGAAAAGGAAAGTCGGCAAATAAGTAAAGAAAATATGACCCCTTGATATTTTCCAATATCAATAACATCCTTCAGTCACACCGAAAACAAATCCCTGTCTAAGAATCAAAGTTTTAATTTTTTTTTAGATGGTTTAACATTTACTGATAGATTGAAGTTTTTAAAGAGATTGAGAGTAATAAGCAAAACAGCTAGTCCAGAAAACTAATACCTTGTCATCACAATTAAATTTGGGTTAAGAGGAAAGGAACATGTGCCAACGTACTCCTCTACGCCAAGGTGGCTAGTGACCCATCTTGTGAGTCACCTTCGTTATTGAGTTTAAAGATTCGTATTTGTAGAAATTGATGTTTAGTCCCAAAGTTAGTGGGCTTAGACACTCTAGTCCAGCGTTCTCAGGCCTAGTACTCCCTAGTCCAAAAAAAAACCCGTGTAAACAGTTTGGTCCAAATTTTTAACGAGTTAGTCCAAACTCGTAACGATCATAACTAATATGTTACCATAATCACCCTTCCGTATGAACATACAGGAATAAGAATGAGTTTTTAATTTTTAGATCTCAAATTCAAATCAGGAGGGAGACAGAGAGATATTTTGGGGCGATTCTTGGATTCAATCATTTATTCATCAGATTTCGGTCTCAGGTTAGAGACTAAGATTTCAATCTCATCTTTCATTCGATTTTGTTTGCTACTTCAATTATGTGTTTTTGATTTTTCTTTTTATTTTGAATGCATGAGATGAAATCGATTTTATCTTTCATCTTGCTTTCGGTCTTTTGATTTCTGTTTTTGGTTTTGATTTTGTTATTTGTTAGGTTTTGATTTTCATGAAATTCTTTTGATTTATGTTTTTCATTTTGATCTTTCTTTGTATTTGTTTTTGGATTATCATATGAAATTGATTCGATCTTTGATTTTTTTAATTTTATTTTCCATTTCTTCATCCGTGTGTTTAATTAATGGTTATTCATGGTTTACATTGATAGAGTAATTGATTTTTTTTATTTATTTTTTGACTATGCAAAATATGTACTTTCTTGTACACTGTATATGTTTCGATTTTTTGTGATTTAAGGTTGATTCGAAAAAGTAATTCTCTAATAAATATAAATATGATTCAGATCTTAAGATGTTACATCTTTGTGTTACTGGATTCGATTGATATCTTTTAGATGTGACCCATTTTTTTTATTAGTTATTTGATTTATCATTTGTGTGTTGATTGAACCTAGGAATGCTATTTTGTATGTTGTTTAGAGCTTTGATGTGTTTTTGATATAAGTTTTCTGTAATATGTAGATTATCAACCATGTCTGAGAAGATTGTACGCTATCTTGAATCATGGTGAGCATTCGCCCCTATTTGGTAGATGTGTACATATTTGTACAGTGAAATTCTCTACGATGAATGCTTGGGTTGTATTGTTTGAATCAGTGATCTATTTTGTTATTTTTATGTAAATATTTACATATTTGTACACTAGTATGCTCTGTGATGAATGCATGATCTTCTTTGTTGGTATATATGCTAGATTTGAGTATTTTTCTGTAGATGTGTACTTGTTTGTACACTGAAATGCTATGTGATGAATATATGGCATGTAATACAGGTATGGATGCTAAATTTTGTTAGGTTTTTATAGAGGTGTACATGTTTTGCACACCGGGATGCTCTTTGATGAATGCATGGCATGTCCTGTGGGTATGATGCTAAAATTTGTTAGTTTTATGTAGAGGTGTAAAGGTTTATACACTAGTATATATTTCACTTTATATAACATGTTCATGCACTTTAATGTACACCGTACATGTTATTGATATATGTTTTTTCTTGTAATATATAGGGTACCAACCATGTCCGAGAATTCCATCATATATTACTACACGCGTATATATTTTTACATTAAAACTTTCTCTCTGATAAATGCATGGGTTGTTTTGTTTGAGTCAATGCTCTATTTATATTATCTTTTGCAGATGTGTACATACTTATACACTAGTATGGTCTCTCTATGATTTTATGTTCAGTCTTGCGGATATGGATGTTGGATTTGGATTTTTGAAGGTGTGTACATAATTTTACACCATTGTGTTGTCTCAATATTATATGGCATGCTTTATTGGTATGCATCTGTACCTTATCCACCTTTGACATTTTTTTTTTGTAACGGGTGCACGAATCATTTGGTCACAGTTAATGAAGATTGTTGGACATGGATACGATGCAGAGATGATTACCTCTTGATTATTCTATTTATAAATGGTGGATGTTACTAGGGTAAGTTTCTTTACCTTTGCAATTGAACTTGAAACCTTATTTTGAGCAAAGTTTACCCTAGTAATGATGAAGATGATATTCAGATTGATGATATGTCACACTTCAAACTCGTTAGGAATTATATGATTTCATATGTTATAAATTTAGGGACTCAAGCTCAAAATGATTTTATTCAATATGGGTAGTGATATTGTTGCTTAGTTACACGATTCAAGTTGTATGTGTGTATAAAATGGTGCATGTTCTGTTGTCTCATTTATATATGGCATTTTACGGGTACGGATGTGCACAGGTTGATTGTTTCGAAGATGTGGATAGTTTTGCAACTAAGTGTACATAGTTGTACACATGCTTTTTCTTAATGTGTACATATTTATACACATGTTTATTGTTTTTGAATCTGCGCATGGTTCCACAACTTTATGTTGTTTTGCTTTTTCCAGATCATTTAATTGGTGTTTTATGTTTTATTTTCCAGGTTGAAGATTATCACATTGATGTCTAAGAGACAGGTACAAGCTCTTATGGACAAGATCATTAGTCCCATATCCAGGACTCCATTTGGAAGTCGAAGAACTCAACGCAATAAAATTGTTAGGGAGAAGTAAAGAATACCTATGATGTCAACTGAGCGCTTTACTTACCACTCCCTTGATGATTTACTACTCTTATTGTTTACGGATTTGTGATTTATGTATTCATGTAGCTTGTTAAAATGGATGATATTATCTTATTTATTTTAAGAATCTAGTCTGGTTTTTACTTCAATACATCTGTCTTTATTTCTGCAGGTATGAATAATTTTCTAACATATCAGTACATGTTCAACATCATGTGCACTTTAATTTTCTAACATGTCTTAGTAGATGTGCACCATCATGTACACTATTATGTACGCATGATTTTTTTTACCTATAATATACCATGTAAATCTGACACAAATCTACATTCGAAACATCATTCATACTAATATTAAGATTAATTCAAGGTTTACTAGTAATAATACTTGTTTAAGAAAGTTAAGAAACATAGTTGTCAAAATCTTAAGAAAGTTACAAACAATTTAAGCAAGTTTTAAGAAGCAATCAAGTTATTTATCTCCTACTCGCACGCTAATCTTGGTATTCTTTATCTTCTGCGATATTTTACAGTTTGGTAGGATCACCGACAGGTTTCTCCAGGTTCTGATGCTACCATCTCCAATAAGTATGTAAACACCTACAAAAATCAGACAAATTCAACTTTAAAAATTATGAAACATGTCATATATCCATGAGATAGCTTACTAATATATACACCCAACAAATCCAACTTCAAAAGTTATAGAACCCGCGACATTCGTACTCACAGAATAGATAATATATCGATGACATAACATACTAGTGTACAAGTATGTACTCACCTACAGAAATCTTACAAATCCAATCTTCATGCTCACACAAGAAAGATCATATGCCCATGACATGATACATCAGCGTATAAGTATGTAAACACCTATAAAAATGGCACAACCTAACATTCAAAACCACAAAATAGGTCATATTCCCATGAGATGATATATCAGTGTACAAGTATGTACACAACTACAAAAACTAACAAATCCAACATACATGCTCACACAAAATATGACATATGTCCATGACATGATACAACAATGTACAAGTATGTACACACCTACAAAAATGGCAAAACTACAACATTCAAAACTACAAAACATGTCATATTACCCATGACATGATACATCGGCGTACAAGTATGTAACTCCTGAAGAAATCTAAAAAAAAACAACATCATGCCCATGAAATAAGCCATACATCCCTGAGCTATCATACATGTGTACAAGTCTACTCACATTACAGTCCATATACCCCTGAAATAGTATGTTGTTGTACTAATCTGTGAAAAATTACAACAAATCTAACAAAAACAACGTTCATACCCACATAACAGTCCATAAAACCCTGAAATAGCATTACAATGTATAAATTTGTACACTACCATAACAAATCTGTAAACTACCAACATTCATTCCCACAGAACAATCCACACATCTCTGAAACAACACTGCGGTGTACAGAACTTTACACTATCACAAAAAATCTAACAAAAACGATACTCATACACATAGAACAGTCAATACATTCTTGAAACAACACTGCGGTGTACAGACATGTATACTATAACAAAAAATCAAACAAAAACAACATTCATACACAAAACAAGCCATAAATCCCTGAAACAACATGCTAGTATACAGATCCGTACACTATCATATCAAATCTAACAAAAATAGCATTCATACATACATAATAGGCCATACATCCCTGAAACAATATGCCGATATATAGATCTGTATACTATCACAACAAATCTAAAAAAATAGCACTCGTACACACATAATAGTCCAATATATAATAAATGATCTTACCTTTTGTTACTTGAATAGATGTTGAATCTTCTTTTGTTGTTGTTTTTTCTTCTTTGAAGGTCTTGATTTCTCTTCAATCGTTGATTTCCTTTAAGATAATGATGGTTTTGGATCTTTTACTACCTGATTAGATGCTGAATCTAATGATTGTTGTCGTTTTGTTCTCTTTGAAGCTCTTGATTTGTTTTAATTCATTGATTTCAATTTAAATAATGATTCTGAACTGTTTTGTTGTTGCATCTTCTTCACCATGATGCTACTGCTGCTGCGATGTTCATCCATAGCTAGGGTTTTGATTTGAATCTTCACTAGTTTTTGTTTCTTTTTTTCTCAGTTAAATGATTTTTATTCTTCCAGATTTTGTTCAGGTTTTGAGGAATATAATGGTTTTAATTCGCATGAGGTGTGGATTACGGAAAGCGTGTGAAGGATATTAATGTCTTTGCATCTTTTTTGGACTAATGTGTACCTAGTAGGATCGGGATGGACTAATCCGTATATTTGGGGACGGTTTTGGACTAAACCGTATTTTCCCCTTGATATTATATGAGAATGAATATAAGCTCCTAAAAATGAAAAGGAAAAGAGCAAACACAATAAAATTTGATTCCTATAATAGATACCAAAAATTGTGTTTGTCTATTCCTATAAGAGGGAAATTAGGTGAGAATCACAAAAATGCCGAGAAAATGAAAATGAAAAAACTATATATATACATATAGATTCTCTAGTCCAACTAAAGCTAAGAACCAAGAAATGCCAAGAAAATGAAAAACAAAAGGCTACACATCTAACTTGTCTATGCAAACAAATCACACTTGCACTCCTTGTATACTTCTTATACATTGCACTTCCTCTGCCTCCATATATCGCAGATGAATTAACCGATCCCGGAGTCAAAAAATTTATTACACTAAGCAAGCCTCGTAAATAAAGAATGGTACAGATATATAAATATATATTTATTGAAATTTCGTGAATTTGTCACAGAGGCTTGAAGGCCGTAAGCTAAATGACGGAATGTACTCACTTGAATAGTAGAGTTGCTATTAGCTTACTACCTTTGGAACTTTGTCTTTCAAGTTTGGAGAACCCCCTGCACGATCTGCTAACTGAAAAACAACAAATGACGAACAATGAAAAATGATCTTTACATATAACAATGTGAGAAAAAAACCCATCATTTTTCTAATTGCTAATGTAAAATATCAGGTGAATTGATTAATTCATACATCCTGTTATGCGTAACTAAATGACTGAAACTAACAACTTGCCAGCCAAATCTGAGATGTAACCAAACTGCTAATAACCCCGACTTACGGTAGAAACTAAGTAAACTTATTCATCAACAGCTCCGCCTATTTTTTTTACAAATTATTGTTCGTCAAGCATTATTGCCGCTGAATACAATAAAAAGAAAATCTGAGCAGCATCCCTCAATATCATTCTTAACTAATAACCCATAATCATAATAACCTGATGCTCTAGGATGAGATAGGAAGATGGATTTCACTAATGTACACTCACCCACCCAAGAGTGCTCTAAGGCAGTATGACAAATCATCTTCTGGACCTCACTGTCTAGAGCTATAAACACAACAATGTAGGTTGCATCTTCACTTCAAAGGGATAAGGTACCTGTGTTACAAATGGAAGATTGGTTAATAATTTAACACAAAATTGGTTAAAAAGATCAAAATCAACAATTCCTGGATGAAATGGACAGTTAGATTTTGATACTGTTTAAATGGACAAAAATGTAAAAATAGGCAGGATGTAACAAGTTTCATCGTGCCCATTTTCAAATATTTTTTCTTATTTTTAATTTACACGGGATGTATCAAGTTTCATCCTGTTATTTTTTAAATTTAAGCTAGGATGTAACCAGTTTCATCGTGCCCATTTTCAAATATTTTTTCTTATTTTTAATTTACACGGGATGTATGCCAGTTTCATCCTTACTATTTTTTTTTTGCCATTTCACCCAAACTATTTTTTACTCGTCCATTTGAACCGTGATTTTAAAATATTTGGACAAATGATCCATTTTCCGATAATTTAATGAGTCAAGTGCATAGAAAAAAAGTTCGATTATTTAATACTAATAATAATACCGTTGAGCACTAACTTTTCTACTGGAATGTCCACTTTTGTTTCTCATCGACTGCACCATCGGTCCCCATTTTCACCAAAAAAATCTTGCTACAGTCATTTCATGCAAGATATACCAACCATTCTCAATGAGTGTTTTGGAAGCGTGAGTGTTACACATGAACACATTAGCCGCCTGTATACATGGATATGAGGCCGATTGGGAAAATAAGATATCCAAGTGAACAGATTTACAGGAAAAAATTAACTGAGCCTAATTGGAATGCATTTACATTCTCACGGGATAGGAGGAGTCCCATTTAGCAAGAGTAGTTGGGTGATACTTTTATTGTGTTCAGCATCGAGAATTTCAATCAGTTCTTTCCTTATTTTTCTGGCCACTGAAATATGTTTATGTGGTTATGTTATCGATGTTTTAGGAAGAGTCTAGAATAGTCTAGAATCTTTTAGAGGTTTCCTTGTTTGCCTAGGTTAGGGAGTTTCCTGTTTAGTTATGTTTGAGGTTTTCTAGTATAACTCATATACGTGGTACTCAAGTTTGTGGTTTCCTAGTATAACTCGTATACTAGGTAACCTATATAAATAGGTGTACAAGTCCTAAGGAAATACACACAACACAATTTAGAAAAGAGTTCTCATAACTAGAGAATTTTAGGGTTTTTAGCGTTTTGTTCTAGGAAAATATTTTGGTGTTTGTGAACAACAATCTGCTGCTCATAGTTTGGAGTTTAATTCTCTGTAATTCGTTCTAATAATAAGAGTTGATTGTAGCCGTTTGTGTACGTAGACACATTTCCGAACCACGTTAAATTTTGTTTCTTTCATGTTTCGTGTAGTGCATCTTATTCTGTTTTCTTTAGTTATACATGATCCAAAGAACTAGTGTCTTGTGAAGAGGTTAATTCTAAGGTATTAATCCTAACAAGTGGTGCGGTGAGCGTGGAGAGGATCATAGTTAGAAGTGAATATGTCTGGTTCTATATCAAGTGGATTTTCGAAGGTGCATGGATTTGATATTATCAAATTCAATGGGAAGAATAATTTCACATCATGGAAAACTGATGTTAAAGATATTCTTGTTAGTATGAAACAAATCAAAGCTATCAAGGACAAACCAGCACCGTTACCAAAGGATTGAAGCGATGAGAAGCTGGATGACCTGGATTTGGAGGCGTGTTCAACTATTTGTTTATGTTTGTCAAGGGAGATCACTCATAACTTTTCAAGTGAAACCTCTGCAAAGGTGTTGTTGGAGAAGTTAGAGAAGCTCTACTTACAAAAGGATTTGACTTCTAAACTTCACTTGAAGTGTAGACTCCATGCCTTTAGGATGTCTCCAGGTAAGTCTATGATTGATCAAATTTATGAGTTTAATAAGATCTATTCTAATTTGTCTAATATCAGTGTCAATATCTCTGATACGGATAAATCCATGATATTATTATGTTCTTTGCCTCCGTCGTATGATGCTTTCGTTGGCTATTTGCTGAGTGGGAAAACCGATGATGACGAAGATGAAGATAAGTTGGTTTTTGATGATGTTGTCTCTGCCTTACAAGCTAAGGCATTAAGGAAGCAAGAGTTCAACGATGAAGCACAAGTCGAGGGCTTGTTTGTTGATAGAGGAAAGAATGGTAATAAGAAGTCTAAGTCAAAGAATCGTTCCAAAAAGAGCTATATTGAATGTTATTGTTGTCGCAAACCAGGTCATATTTTGGCTGATTGTCTCAAGCTTAAGGCAAGAGATGAGAAACGTGAGAAATCAGATTCGAAGAATATTGTTGATTCGGTTGTTGAAGGCAGTGAAGTTTTAGAAGACCCAATGTGTGGTTTTGATGAGGAAGTGTTAACCGTTACATCAAAAAGTTATCTCAATTATGGTTGGATGCTTGATTCCGGTGCTCGTATCATATGTGTCCTTCAAAGGATTGTTTCATTACTTACAGATAAGTGAATGGTGGTACTATTATGATTGGAAATTCTAATGCCTGCAAAACAGTTGGAATTGGTACGGTACAGGTTTGTTCGCGTGGTGTTATCACAATACTTTCAGAGGTTAGACATGTTCCAGATTTGAGGAAGAGTTTGATTTCATTAGGAGTACTTGAATCTCTTGGATACAAGTATGTTGCTGAATATGGATTCTTGGAAGGTTTTTCATAATGGAAGTTTGAAGATGACCGGTGAAAGACATGGTAATTTATATTTCTTACAAGGAGATATAGTTTGTGGTGGAGATATGGTTTCTCAATCAATTGATGAGAAACAGGTGGAGTCAACACGTTTATGGCATATGTTTCTTGGGCACATGAGTGAGAAAGGTATGTCTGTGTTGAGTAGTAAAGGCTTGCTTGGAGGTGAAAAGACTTGCAAGCTTGATTTCTGTGAGCATTGTATCTTCGGAAGCAATGCAGGAGCAGTTTTGGTACCGTTGTACACCACACGCAGGGTATGTTAGATTACATCCATTCTGATGTTTGGGGTCCCTCTCATACAGTTTCTAAGGGAGGTTCTAGGTGGTTTGTGACCTTTATCGATGACTTTTCGAGGAGAGTTTGGCTTTACACCATGAAGCATAAGAATGAAGTCACCGAGGTGTTTAAGAAGTGGAAGACCATGGTAGAGAAACAACTTGGTCGTGTGGTTAAGAAGATACATTCCGATAATAGCGGTGAATACATCAAAGACCCGTTGAAGGAGTTTTGTGAGGAACAAGGTATCGTTAGGCACTTCACAGTCAAGGGTACATGATGTGTTTTCAAAGTTGTTGTAGTAATAAGGTTCGTTGAGACTTGTGAAGGAAGATTTTTTTTAGACTTAATTTTTATAAATAAAAAAGAATATAACAAACTCGAATAAAGAGTGTTGTGAGAATTATGGAGAGATTGGGGCTAGGATTCTGTTATTTACCAATTCCAAAGTGATACTAATTATAATCATGCAATTTCACACGTTCAAATTGATTCTCAACTATTGCAAAAGTAGATTTTTAGAAACAACAATTGTTAATCCAAAGCATGAGACATCAAAACCCTAGGCTAAGCATGTTTCATCAAAAGAAAATAAAATTGTTTAACAAAAATCATAAAATTTATTTTCAATCTAGGCAAATAATCATAAATAAAAATTGCACAAATTAAATAATTAAGAATTACCACTTTTCAATTGGAAAGATAGCATCCTCCGTCGCCCCAAGGATTGGGTTTAGCTCATCATGATGTTGGAAACACGCTCAAAAGTTGATTTCATTGCTCAAAGTAGGTGTACAAATGATGAAATGGAGAAAATGATGAAAATCAATTAAAAACGGGTTTGTAACAGTTATAAGTGTTACAAACCGAACTGTTACAGGGAACGATAGAACCTAACTGTCGTTTTCACTATAGCAAAACGACTGCCTCTGTGGGTCGATGTTCTTCGTGTTCTGCAGCTTCAGCAGCAGAAATGGCAGTTTCCTGAAACTCGATTATTTACGTCTCTGTAGCGTTCTAAACTATCCCAAACTCCCTATCTTCCCTCGCCTCAACTCCATTCACTTATTTATACCTAACAGCACCGAGATATTCCTGAGTGAATGCGAATAATCCCGTAATAATTATGTTTATCTTCCACGGTCTGTTATGAGAATAATCTTCCTTTTTTAGCTCCATCACGCGTCTGCATGGTTTTGAAATACTCCAACACACTTAGTAAACAATCAAAACAACTTCAAGTCCCTCCAGCCACACGCAGAATTCCCAAAAATAACTCTGAAAATCTCGAGAATAACTCACGTGCGTGCATATGCCCTGTTCCTTCTCACTGAGAATCCAGCCAATTTCGTTCGACAAAATCACCATATCCATCCTATTAATGCTAGTCACGTCATCCCAGCAAATCCCAGCCATCGACTCTCTGTGTAACATGTCCAAAATCCGATCGAAAATTCTGCAGTTCACTGCTCCATTTTCCGCCAAATTTCGAAATTTGAATTTGAAGAAGATGGGTGTTGTGGAAAAAAATGGGCTACGCATAACCTTGGGTGTCTCTTAGCCAAATCTGGGATCCGTATAGCAAATGTCCTCCAGGGGTCCAAATAACACTTTTTGAGCAACTTTTTCCACACAAGTGTATTTCTCCAATAACACCTACATAAACATAAAAACACCATAATAAGTACAAAATCAAGCGCTAGCAATAGAGACACTAAGGACAATTCAGACACAAAAATGTGTCTATCAAATACCCCCGAACTTATTATTTGCTAGTCCTCGAGCAAATCTAATCTAGAAAATAAAAAAGACTACACTTAGCACGTGCAGCAAGCCGTTAAACCACTAGGTGGCCCTAGTGGCGGAGTGTTGTCTCCGGAGGGTTTACCAGAGGTGTACCCACAAAACCATTACTCCAGACCCTAGCTATCTACGCAGAACCTTGGAAGGAACTAAAGAATCTCCTTGGTTGGCATACTCTCATTGACTATAGGAGGAAGTACTCTGATGCGAAATTCCAATTGATGTACACGAGTTTGCACTCAACATACTAACATTCATATATAAGTGACAGAGCTCTACTCAGATAGTTTCTGTACATCATAACCGGAGTCAACCAATCACATGGAAAAATTAAGAAGATGGATAAAGCGATGGTTAAAAGTGAACGGTGTTTCCCATATCTGTCTGAAGGCCTCTGCCAAGGTGAACCTATCCTAATGGAATGAGATACCGGTCTGACTAATATCAACACATATGGCATATACAAGGGGACCAGTGGTCGATAAACCTAACTCTAGGTCAACACAACTGGCATATACAAGGGCACCAGTGGTCGACTTTATTGAATTTATTCCGGTTGGTCTAATGGTCTGGTCTCTCTGTTTTTTTTGGTGGTATCTCAATCACTCTATTCCACCCTAGCAAAGGTAATAACTTGAATCGTGTTCCCCACCAAATCACTTAAAAAAAAACAGAAGGATTAGGATTCAACGAGATATGGCGAAACTACCATGTTTTTTTTTTTTAATTCTAACACCTGAGCTTTGTGCTTTTATGAATAGACTCTTTAGATATTTCCATCTAATCAGATTGGTTCCTCAACTCCTATAACCAAGATGTTCCCATCCACTTAGATTGGTTAGTGCCAACCTTAATAAGCATAAATTTCTAGATTCTGGAGTTTATTTATTGCAACTAAAAGCTAAAAAGTTTCTTCCCCACCCCCAAACTTAAATCTAACATTTTCCTCAATGTTTCTAATGAAAGAGCAACACCAAAAAGTAAAGTAACATGGGGAATCAGTAAAGAGAGAAGTCGGAATGATAGTACCTGGGTGAAGAGAGAAATCAAAAACTAATATACAACATACAATCGCCTCGATGGTCAATCAAGGGTAAACAAGGTCCTCCAGAGGGACCTCCTCAATATCACCTGTAGGAAAGGGCTCTAAAAAGGGTTTCCATCTCTGACCGTTAACCTTCGAAGAAATACTACCATCTGGTGTCTCGATCTCAACAGCTCCATGAGGAAAGACAGTGCGAACAATAAAAGGACCTGTCCACCGAGAACGTAACTTCCCAGGGAAAAGATGCAAGCGAGTATCATACAGAAGAACTTTTTGACCTGGAGAAAACGACTTTCTTAAGATATTTCTATCATGCACAAGTTTCATTTTGTTCTTATACTCCTTAGCACTATCGTAAGCATCTCTACGAATCTCTTCCAACTCATTGAGATGGAGTTTCCTATGGGCTCCTGCCTTGTCGAGTGAAAAATTTAGCTGCTTAACAGCCCAATAAGCTCTATGTTCTAACTCAACAGGTAAGTGACATGCCTTGCCATACACCGATAAGGTGACATTCCAATGGGGGTCTTAAACGCAGTACGGTAAGCCCATAAGGCATCAGTAAGCCTAGACGACCAGTCTTTCCGATTAGGATTAACTGTTTTCTCTAATATACGTTTTATCTCCCTATTGGAAACTTCTACCTGACCACTAGTCTGTGGATGATACGGGGTAGCTACCTTATGTGTAATACCATATTTCTTCATCAAAAGCCTAAAAGGTCCATTACAAAAGTGCGACCCTCCATCACTAATTATAGCTCGCGGTGTACCAAAACGTGTAAGTATATTATTTTTCAAGAACTCAATCACAACCCTATGGTCATTGGTTTTACACGCAGCCGCCTCAATCCACTTAGAGACATAGTCTACAGCGACAAGGATGTATAAGTTACCAAAAGAATTAGGAAACGGACCCATAAAGTCAATACCCCACACATCAAAGACCTCCACAACTAAAATAGGGTTCAAGGGCATCATGTTCCTACGGGAAATGGTTCCTAATTTCTGGCAACGTTCACAAGTCACACAGTAACTGTGGGAGTCTTTAAACAACGAAGGCCAATAGAATCCACACTGCAATATCTTAGCAGCAGTTTTCTTAGCACTAAAGTGACCCCCACAAGCATGATCATGACAAAAGGAAATAATACTGGACTGGTCACTCTCAGGTATACATCTCCTAATAATCTGGTCTGGACAATACTTAAACAAATAAGGATCATCCCAAAAGAAGTGCTTAACCTCAGCTAAAAACCTAGAACGATCTTGTTTACCCCAATGTTGGGGCATTCGACCAGTAACAAGATAGTTCACTATATTCGCATACCAAGGTAATTGGGTAACAAAGAACAATTGTTCATCAGGAAAGCTATCCCTTATAGGAAGGGAATCATCAGGGGAACTAACAACTAGCCTAGACAAGTGGTCTGCTACAACATTTTCGTCACCCTTTTTGTCTCTAATGTCTGGAGAAAACTCTTGCAACAAAAGGATGCACCTAATCAATCTAGGTTTTGTATCCTTCTTAGACAAAAGATATTTCAAAGCAGCATGATCAGTATATATGATGATCTTAGAACCTAAGAGATAGGGTCTAAGCTTGTCTAAGGCAAACACAATGGCTAACAGTTCCTTCTCAGTAGTGGTATAGTTCAACTGGGCATCATTCAGAGTTTTGCTAGCATAGTAAATCAAATGAAGTAATTTGTTTTCTCGCTGACCTAGCACAACACCAATAGCATAATCTGAAGCATCACACATGATCTCAAAGGGTAGGATCCAGTTGGGTTCCTGGACTATGGGGGCGGTAGTGAGTAAATTCTTAAGCTTCTCAAAAGCCTCTAAACAAGCATCATCAAAGACAAACTTAACATCTTTTGCAAGCAAATTGCAAAGAGGTCTAGAAATTAAGCTAAAATCCTTAATGAATCGACGATAAAAACCTGCATGCCCTAAGAATGACCTAATATCTCTTACGGTTTTTGGGACCTGTAAAGTCTTAATAAGGTCAACTTTGGATTTATCTACCTCTATACCCTTAGAAGATACGATATGCCATAAAACAATTCCTGAACGAACTATGAAGTGACATTTCTCCCAATTAAGCACTAAATTATTTTCCTTACACCTAGTCAACACTAGTGACAAATGATGCAAGCACTCATCGAAAGACGAACCAAACACTGAAAAATCATCCATAAAGACCTCTAAGAACCTTTCTAACATGTCAGAAAATATCCTCATCATGCAACGCTAAAAAGTCGCAGGGGCATTACAAAGCCCGAAAGGCATGCGTCTATACGCAAAGGTACCAAAGGGACAGGTAAAAATGGTTTTCTCCTGGTCTTCTGGGGTAATAACGATCTGATTATATCTAGAGTAGCCATTTAAAAAGCAGTAGTGACTATGTCCAACTAATCTCTCTAGCATCTGGTCGATTAAGGGAAGGGGAAAGTGGTCCTTCCTAGTGACCTTGTTCAATTTCCTATAGTCAATACAAACACGCCAACCCGTGGTCACTCGGGTCGGGATTAACTCATTGTTATCATTCTGGACTACGGTAATACCGGATTTCTTGGGAACAACCTGAACGGGGCTGACCCACTTACTGTCTGACATGGGGTAGATAATGCCTGCATCTAACAACTTAAGGACCTCGTTTCGAACTACCTCTTTCATATTAGGGTTTAGTCGACGTTGCATCTTCCTAGAAGGTTTGGTATCACTCTCTAAATAGATCTGATGCATACAAACAGTGGGAATTATACCCTTAATGTCATCTATGGTCCACCCTAAAGCTTCCTTGTTGTTTTGAAGGACAGTTACTAGCCTAATTTCCTGGTCACTATCCAAGACGGGAGAAATAATCACAGGTAAAGTCTCAGACGGACCTAAAAACCTATATTTCAGGGAATCTGGCAATGGTTTTAGGTCCAACTTAGGAGGCTCTTCTAACGAAGGAACTATGGTAGACTTAGAAACTGGTAGTGGTTCGACTTTAGGTTTCCATCCATTACTAGTATCTAATAAAGGGGTTGAATCTAACAAAACATTCACCTCATTAATCACATTATCATCATCAAAATCAATCCCAAAATGAGCTAGGCATTTCTCTAATGGATCTTCTAACAAAGTGTTTGGTAATGACTCCTCGACTAATGTTCCTATCATGTTCACCTCTTCTATGTTCTAGTCATCTAGTTCATAGGGTAGCTTACTAATATTAAAAATGTTCAGCTCAATAGTCATATTACCAAAAGACAATTTCATAATACCATTTCGATAGTTAATGATCGCATTGGATGTAGCTAAAAACGGGCGACCTAAAATTACTGGTATCTGGTTCTCTGGGTCAGGGACAGGTTGTGTATCTAGGATAACAAAATCCACTAGATAGATAAACTTGTCAACCTCTAATGAGAACATCCTCGATCACACCACGAGGAATTTTAACGGACCTATCAACTAACTGAAGTGTCATCTGGGTAGGTTTCATCTCGCCAAGTCCTAGAAGGTACACATGATATGGTAGTAAGTTCACACTAGGTCCTAAGTCAAGCAACGCCTTCTCAACATGGTATTTACCTATTGTGCAAGAAATGGTTGGGGACCCTGGGTCTTTATACTTAGGAGTAGTGGTATTCTGAATAATAGAACTCACCTGACTAGCTAGAAAGGCTTTCTTCTGGACATTAAGCTTTCGCTTTTGCGTACACATATCCTTGAGAAACTTGGCATAAGAGGGAATCTGCTTAATTGCATCTAGTAGTGGAAGGTTGATAGTTACCTGCTTAAGAACCTCCAACATATCATTAAAATTGGACTCCCTCTTAGTTGGAAATAGAAGCTGTGGGAATGGGGCTCTAGGGACAAAGCCGGGCTCAATATGACCCTCATTGGTCTCTTTAGAGACTCTATCAGTCTCCTCAGTTTCTGGTTCAGAAGGGTGAACTACAACATGTTCACTATCGGGCATAGAAACCTTGTTGTCTATCTCTCTACCACTCCTAAGGGTTTTAATATCATTCACATGATCAGATGGTCTTTCACCTGTTTCATTAATTCCTCTAGGGTTGGGTTGAGTCTGACTAGGAAACTTACCTCTTTCTCTTAAAGACTCATTTATCTGACTAACCTGGGTTTTCAACTCGGAAATAGCCTGAGAGTTAGCCTGGCCTATTCTCTTATTTTCTTCTAAACCTTGAGCAACAGATTGCTAAAACTGCACAGTGTTACGAGTTAACAAAGCAAGAGACTCTTCTAAACTCATAATCTTCTTATCCGAAGAGTTCTGAAACTGTGCCGGAGCTGAAGGATTCTTAGTATAGCCAAAACCTGGGGGAACCTGAGCATTACTAGACTGACCTTGATTCTGGCCCTTGGACCAAGAAAGGTTTGGATGGTTTCTCCAGCCAGGGTAATAGGTTTCTGAATATGGGTCAAACTTCTGTCGGTTATCAAATCTAGTGTTGTTATAAAGAGCATTGGCTTGCTCTTCAACAGCATGGCCTTCCCAAAAAGGCTCATTTCTTCCATTACTACCACTAAAATGACCTAATTCTAAGGCTTCTAACCTTTTGGCTATAGCTGCTATTTTGGCATCTGACTCATGAGATCCTTCTACCCTATTAACATTTTCTCTACTTATTGTTGGTTCTTATCGGCGATTTCATTCAAAAATGTCATCGCTTCATCAACAGTTTTATTCTCAAACCCACCTGTGCATAAGGACTCAACCATGGTTGTTGTTGAATAATCTAAACCCTCGTAGAGGATCTGAATTAACCTAACCTTCTCCAAACAATGATGAAGACATTGAGATATCAAGTCATTGAACTTTTCTAAGTACCTATATAAAGATTCTCCCTCTTGTTGGGCAAAAGTACATATTTGTGTCCTAATAGACGATCTTTTATGCCTTGGGAAAAAATTATGTATAAAGGCAGAAGTAAGTTGGTCATAGGTTTCAATTGACTCAGAGTCCAAACTATACATCCAAGATTTGGATTTATCTTTTAAGGAAAAGGGGAATAACCTAAGTTTCAACGCATCATCACTTAGGTTCTTAATTTTCAGAGTACTACAAACTTCCTCAAATTCCCTAACATAAAAATAGGGGTTCTCATTTTCCTTCCCTAAAAACATTCGGAGCATTTGTAAAGTCCCAGGTTTCAGTTCATAATTTGCCTCGATTTCAGCTAACTTGATACAAGATGGACGAGAGGTCCTAGTTGGGTTTAGAAAAGCTTTCAAAGTTTCCATTTCTGGCACTACCAAATGACTAGGAGTACTAGGGGTACTTTCCTCACAAAGAGACAGATTCTCAAAACTGAAGTTTCCAAAAACGGGGCTCTCAAAAGAAGAGTCTTCGAGCTCCCCTCCTTCACAAGAAGAACTACTAGGTTTGTCACTAATCAAACGACCTAGAGTGTTTCTTTTCCAAGCCCGTTTAAAAACATCGGGCATACACTAGAAAAAAAAATCAAAAAGAAAAGTCCTGAAACGGAAGGGATGTTCTATGCAAACACAAACAAGGCTGACTCCACCACAGCAAATCTACTGATTTCTAGCAAACAAAAAGCATGATGGCTCCACTTAGATTGTTTCTAGACCAGCTTCTAATCCTTCGAACGGGAATTCGTTACAATTTAAGCAAACCCCTCTGGAATCAATCCGAGTCAAAGTAAGTTGAATAGAGGCGAGGGAATCTCGGTGGAGCTTTGATACCCAAGGCATCACCGGTATTACAAGGCGGCGCAGTCACACATTCAACTTACAGAAACCGTCAAGAACTTCGAAGTATGCTTAAATGAGTAACCAATATTTTTCGAATGACTTTCCTGTTAAGCTCGTTACCCTATCAGTCTCGTTCTAGTCAAAATTTTAGGCTTAGGTTCACGTTTGGTGTCGTTTTCCTAAGGCGGGCAAGAAGAGAACGGTGATGAAATCCGAACCCTTATCTTGTATGGCCAGTCCTTTCCCTTTACTAGGAAATTAAAGCAGCCGTTTTCAAGTCCTCAACATATATGCATACGAAGGAAGACAGTAACTCGCTGACAGGGGATTCGCGAGTGTTTCGACAAACTTACCTCCCGTACCATACGGGGGATGAACCTTTGTAGTCGACTCGGGCCACGACCTCTATGTCATGTACGAACCCGAGGAGCCGAGGTGATATCGTAATCACCGTCCTTCTCTGCAAACAATTTATATTTAAACTACCCTTCCGTAGGGTTTAAAAATAATGTCCCAAAATATAAATTCCAAAGTCCAAAAATATAAAGTGCAAAAGAAAAAGAAAGTCTAAAAAAAAAAAATCTACAAAAATAAAAATGTCTCTCTTTTTTCTCTCTTTTTTTATATAAAAAAAATCTTCTTCTTTCGCTCCTTTCGCCTTGCCTTTTACTCCAGTATTTAAGTATTCACCAAAAGCTTTGGCAAAATTTTCTTTCGCTCCAAATTCCAAAATCTGAAAGAAAAAGTCAAAAACCCAAAAACGTAAAGAAGAAAAAATAAAAATAAAAACCTAAAAATAAAAATCTAAAAACTCTAGCCTAAAGACAAGTCTGCGTCGGCGGCGCCAAAAATGATGTGTTTTCAAAGTTGTTGTAGTAATAAGGTTCGTTGAGACTTGTGAAGGAAGATTTTTTTTTAGACTTAATTTTTATAAATAAAAAAAAATAACAAACTCGGATAAAAAGTGTTGTGAGAATTATGGAGAGACTGGGGCTAGGATTCTGCTATTTACCAATTCCAAAGTCATACTAATTATAATCATGCAATTTCACACGTTCAAATTGATTCTCAACTATTGCAAAAGTAGATTTTTAGAAACAACAAATGTTAATCCAAAGCATGAGACATCAAAACCCTAGGCTAAGCATGTTCCATCAAAATAAAATACAATTGTTTAACAAAAACCATAAAATCTATTTTCAATCTAGGAAAATAATCATAAATAAAAATTATACAAATTAAATAATTAAGAATTACCACTTTTTTATTGGAAAGATAGCATCCTCCGTCGCCCCAAGGATTGGGTTTAGCTTATCATGATGTTGGAAACACGCTAGAAAATTGATTTCATTGCTCAAAGTAGGTGTACAAATGATGAAATGGAGAAAATGATGAAAATCAATTAAAACCGGATTTGTAACAGTTATAAGTGTTACAAATCGAACTATTACAGGGAACGATAAAACCTAACTGTCGTTTTCACTATAGCAAAACGACTGCCTCTGTGGGTCGATGTTCTTCGTGATCTTCAGCTTCAACAGCAGAAATGGCAGTTTCCTGAAACTCGATTATTTACGTCTCTGTAGCGTTCTAAACTATCCCAAACTCCCTATATCCCCTCGCCTCAACTCCATTAACTTATTTATACCCAACAACACCGAGATATTCCTGAGTGAATGCGAATAATCCCGTAATAATTATGTTTATCTTCCACGGTCTGTTATGAGAATAATCTTCCTTTTTCAGCTCCATCACGCGTCTGCATGGTTTTGAAATACTCCAACACACTTAGTAAACAATCAAAACAACTTCAAGTCCCTCCAGCCACACGCAGAATTCCCAAAAATAACTCTGAAAATCTCGAGAATAACTCATGTACGTGCATATGCCCTGTTCCTTCTCACTGAGAATCCAGCCAATTTCGTTCAACAAAATCACCCATATCCATCCTGTTAATGCTAGTCACGTTATCCCAGCAAATCCCAGCCATCGACTCTCTGTGTAACATGTCCAAATCCGATCGAAAATTCTGCAGTTCACTGTTCCAGTTTCCGCCAAATTTCAAAATTTGAATTTGAAGAAGATGGGTGATGTGGAAAAAAATGGGCTACGCATAACCTTGGGTGTCCCTTAGCCAAATCTGGGGTCCGTATAGCAAATGTCCTCCAGGGATCCAAATAGCACTTTTTGAGCAACTTTTTCCACACAAGTGTATTTCTCCAAAACACCTACACAAACATAAAAACACCATAATAAGTACACAATCAAGCGCTAGCAATAGAGACACTAAGGACAATTCAGATACAAAAATGTGTCTATCAGTACACCACAGCAAAATGGAGTAGCGGATATAATTAATCGAACGTTACTTGAGAGAGCACGATGCATGTTGTCAAACGCAACTTTAGACAAGATTTGGTGGGCTGAAGCAGTGAATACGGCGTGCTATTTAGTGAATCGATCACCATCAACATCTATTAAGTGTAAGTCACTTATGGAGGTATGGACTGGTAATCCCGTGAACTATTATAATTTAAGGGTGTTTGGTTGTCCAGCCTATTTTCATGTGAAAGATGATAAGTTGGGTGTTAGGGCTAAGAAAGCAATTTTCTTAGGTTGTCCATTATGTGTGAAAGGATATTGTCTATGGTGTCAAGAATTGAATAAGTTCATAATTAGTCGCGATGTGACCTTTAATGAGAAAGTGATGCTTGATTAAAAGAAGTTCACAGGTTGGGACTCTCAAATTCAAAGTGAGAGTAGTAGCGGCATTGAAGATGATTCGATGCAGGTGGAGCAAAGAGTTCCTAGTTCATCTAATATAGAAGAAGAAAAAGAAAATCTTGTAGAAGATGAAGTTGAGTTTGAGGTTCCCAGTGAGGAATCTACACAACAACAAGTTGAGAATATTCCGTCCTTGACATCTCAATGTGAGAGACGTGCACCAGTCCGTTATGGTTTTGATGGGTATGCATCTTACGCATTATATGTTTTTGAGGATGAGTCGTTTACCTTTGAGGAGGCAATGAGTAATACTCATTCCATTGAGTGGAAAACAGCCATGGATGAGGAGATGAAGTCTCTTCACAAGAATCGCACTTGGGAACTTGTTAAGTTGCCTAAGGGTCGAAAGAAGATTGGGTGCAAGTGGTTCTATACGGTAAATGATGTAATTCCAAATTCTAAGGGTATTGTTAGTGGTGTACGATACAAATCAAGTTTAGTGTCTAAGGGATATGCACAAAGGGAAGGTGTGGATTATAATGAAGTTTTTTCTCTGGTTGTTAAACACACTTCTATCCGAGTCCTTTTAGCATTTGTAGAGCAGTTTGACTTAGAGATCGAGAAATTAGATGTCAAAACAACATTCTTGCATGGAAATTTGGAGGAAGACATTTATATATCACAACCCATTGGTTATGAAGTTGCTGGTAAGGAAGATTATGTGTGTCGACTTGAGAAATCATTGTATGGTTTGAAGCAATCGCCAAGATAATGGTACAAGAGGTTTGATACGTTTATGTTGCAGCAAAAGTATACTCGTAGTAAATATGATCAGTATGTGTACTTTAAGAAGTTTCCAAATGGAAGTTTTGTTTATCTTTTTCTCTATGTGGATGACATGTTCATAGCTACAAAGAGCAAGTCAGAAATTGATGTTTTAAAGAAGCAATTGAGTTTAGAGTTTGAGATGAAGGATTTGGGTCCAGCTAAGAAGATTTTGGGTATGGAGATTACTCGAGATACATCTAAGGGGAAGTTATGTCTTACTCAGAAATCCTATCTTGAGAAGGTTCTTCGTCGCTTTGGAATGCATAACTCCAAAGCTATTAGTGTTCCAATACCGCCTACAGTTAAGTTATCAAAACAGTTATGTCCTACTATAACTGAGGAGAAGGAGTTTATGTCAAAGGTTCCATATGGTAATGCGGTAGGTTCTTTGATGTATGATATGGTTTGTACTCGTCTGGATATTGCACAGGCAGTTGGTTTAGTTAGTCGCTATATGGCTAACCCTAGGAGAGCACATTGGTATGCGGTGAAGGGAGTATTGAGATATCTTAATGGGACCTTGGATATTGGTTTAGTGTTTGAGAAGGAGCAGAATTTGAAGGTCTGTGGATTTGTTGATTCTGATTATGCGGGTGATAGAGATAAGTGTCGTTATACTTCGGGATATTGTTTTACATTGAATTGAGGACCTATCAGTTGGAGGTCTATGTTACAACCAATCGTATCTTTGTCTACTACAGAGGCAGAGTATATTGATGTGACGGAGGCTGTTAACGAAGCGTAATGGCTTCGTGGTTTAGTTAAAGACTTGGAGATTATACAACGGAGTGTTGTTGTGAATTGTGATAGTCAAAGTGATATTTATTTATCTAAGAACCAAGTTTATCATGCACACACCAAGCATATTGATGTTCATTATCATAAGGTTCGATAAGTGGTTGATAACGGATTAGTACAACTATTGAAGGTTGATACTGAAGATAATCCAGCAGACGTGTTGACAAAAGTCGTTCCGAAGGTCAAGTTTGAGAGGTGTCTCAGCTTGATCAATATTTCTCATTGTTAAGCCCCTAAGGGCATTAGAGGCTACGGTTAACTTATGAAGATCAAGCTCAGTTTGGTGGAAACATCGGCAAGGTGGAGAATTGTTATGTTGTCGTTGTTTTAGGAAGAGTCTAGAATAGTCTAGAATCTTTTAGAGGTTTCCTTGTTTGCGTAGGTTAGGGAGTTTCCTGATTTAGTTATGTTTGAGGTTTCCTAGCATAACTCATATACTTGGAACTCAAGTTTGTGGTTTCCTAGTATAACTCGTATACTTGGACCTCAAGTTTGTAACCTATATAAATAGGTGTACAAGCCCTAAGGAAATACACACAGCACAATTTAGAGAAGAGTTCTCATAATTAGAGAATTTTAGGGTTTAGAGCGTTTTGTTCTATGGAATTATTTTGGTGTTTGTGAACAGCAATCTGCTGCTCATAGTTTAGGATTTAATTCTCTGTAATTTGTTCTAATAATAAAAGTTGATCGTAGACGTTTGTGGACGTAGGCACATTGCCGAACCACGTTAAATCTTGTGTCTTTCTTGTTTCATATAGTGCATCTTATTCTGTTTTCTTTAGTTCTACGTGATTCAAAGAACTAGTGTCTTGTGAAGAGGTTAATTCCAAGGTATTAATCCAAACATGATCTTGCATCCAAGCACCTGCAAACATCAAACAACCAAAATATAACTGGTTTAAACACCACTACAACGGCGTTGACAGGATGATTCCAATAAATTGTGAATCACCAACATAATTGTTAACATCATCTAAAATTACACATTAGAAATTTAAAGGCTTAAAATGAAGGATCTCTTGTTCAAGTGTTGTAACCATTCTTTGCTTTATACACATATCAGATTGATGAAATATAAATAGTTGACCTTTCTTAAACTCCCAGATTAATAGCTTACCAAAATTTGGGGCCAATAACTAAACAGAGATAATCAAATCATTAACACATATGAGCCTAACATATGCATGCCATGCACTATAAACATAGTTTTTGGTCATAGTAGATGATCAGTGTTATACTAATAAAAACCGTGAATAGGATGTAGGACAAATGCAAAGACAACATTAGTTTGTAAAGCTCAATTCAACACTGGTGAGAATTGATATACACTGCACTGTATCAAATAAAAATGGTAACTATCGACCTGTCTGTTCTCGAATTTCAGCGACTTACATTGTCATATTTGGTGTACGGAAATAACAGTTAATAGTTTGATGTAATAAATTTCTACATAGAGATTTTGCATTCAAACCATGTAGGAGTATGTCTCTTTTTAGCTGGGTCTTCTTCGAAATATTTTTTTGATTTTCATATTTATATGTAGGTGAAAATCTTAAAGTACCTTATTTCCATCCCTCAAATACCTGTCCTTTTTTTGGATTCTTTCGATAGATTTCGCAATTGATTTACATATACTAATAGTCATTAGTCGAAGTTCAAAGGATTGAAACTACATTGTAAATTAAAATGGAATGAGTAAAACACCTGGTATTTCTCAAGCAATGAAGACCATGCGCTTTCGGATATGAGCTGGCATGTTGTCTCGTAAGGTAAACTAATTCGATAGTTTAAATCCCTAAACCACACTATTCTTCTGCAAATGAGAATACAATGCAATAACAATAGATGGAAATCGTCAGCTGTTAAATGCTCAAGAAGCTTTGCTCTATACTTACTCATGAGATCACTAATGGCTTTAGCTAAACCAAATCTAACTCTTTTCATTTCCTGGTAACTCGAACTCTGAGGGGATACTATTTGGATTCTTTGAGCGACCAAAAATTCTTGAAGTTGTCCTGTGTGGCGGATGACTATATCTTTTGTAAGCTTCACTCACAAGAAAATAAAATATATACACATAATTAGATTTTTTTTTTTTTTTTGACTTACCTATACTTGAAACATACATGGCCAAATCCCAATAAAGGGATAACAACAAGAGAAGTGAAGAGAGCAAATCAAAATAATAAAATCTAAAACGGTAATTAAGATAAAATACATAAACAGATAAATTTAAGTAGTTATAGGGCCCATGGCCCATGGATGTGCGGTCCATTAGATGATTAGGTTTTCCTTACATGTATATAAAGAACATTATGTGTATGTAATATCCTGATGCCCTTTTATCAATAAGAAATTCTTCTCTTTCTCTATCTTTTCCTCTGACCTAATTGTTATGCCAACACGTTATCATGTCCGATGCTATACCCAGAGTGATTGATTTTTTTTTCCTTCTAAATGGATGATAAACACAAGTTGTTTGAATCAAACGTTGGATTTGGATATACATCCAGGAAATTATGAAATCATCATTAAGCTAAGTGTTCCTCTTCTTTTTCGATTTGATTTAATTTAACGAAGGAAATGAAATCTGTTGATTTGGTTTGATTTGTACCGATATAATTTATTTGATTTGATTTTTTATTTTATTTTATTTTGGCATAATCAAATTGATTTGATCGTTATCCAATTTGATAATTATTTATGCAAATCCCATCCCGTAATTACTGATTACATTTCATATTATATTTTTTTCTTTCCGCGTTTGATTGCACCAAATCTCAATGAGTCGTTGGATCTGTATCTCTGCTTTATTCTCGATCAAGAGCAGTACTTTGGAGCACGAGCTCATCCCCTTTTGGATCTTTTTCTTTTCGCCCAATACATCACGTGAAGAGGTATGCCTAAACGATTCTATAATTACATCCTATAATTACACAGTGGAAGATTTGAAATTGTATTTGTCTTTATCAAGTCGTGATTGGTTGAATATTTTATTATTATTTTATTATTTTATTTTTGATTTGATTTGATATAGAGTATGCTAGCTGTGATGTCACCCTGTTTTTGTTTTGATTATAAACCAATAAATAATATGAATATGAATATTGTTGTATAAAGATTGTCAAGGTGGTTGATCCACCCGTTACCACATCACTTATGTGGGGCCCATGACAAGTTAAATGGAGAAGAACATTCACTCGACACCAAGACATGAATGTATCTTATAATTAGACATGTAAATTGATGAGTCATCACTTATTCCTATTACTATAAATACCCGTAATGGGTGCCTCAAACGGGATGTTATGAAAGAAGAAGAGCAGAAACCTTAATAACATTTTCACTTCCTCATTTCATTATTCTAATATTAGTTAGTGCTATGTATGTACATGTTCTCGTACTAGGAAAGATAACTGATGCTTAACTAATGTTAGTATCTAGTTTATGAGCACTAGAACCCGTGTTATTGTATCACTAGCTACAACAACACCACTAATTATGGTACTGACTAGTGGATAGTTAATTAGTCAGTCTTGTTCACGAGGAACTTATACAACGTTATCGGCACGAATTTCTCTGTGGTAATCGTTGGGGGCTGACAATACGGAAAAGGATAATTTTCTTCGACCCTTGCATATTTAATTTAGCTATTTCTAAGTAGTTTTATGCATACAATTTTTATTATGTTTAACTTTGTTTCCTATTTTGATTAGGACTTGTTAAAGAGAGAGTTAGACATCTTACCGTGTCTTGTATGTGCTATTTGGAGCACAGGAAATTATACGATATATGAAGATATATCCAAAATAGGTACATATTAGCGACGACTCATATTTGTGATGTTATTCGATTTTCGAATTTAGCCAAATATTTGAGTTTTGCAGCGTTTTGCTATTTTCCTCTTTAACCAACCAACAGAAGATTTTTCCGCGTCCTTTATGATGGCGTAGAGAATAAAATTACCTTTATTGGTACACCAATGAGTTTTATGGTGTTAACGGTTTTAATATCGACAAAGCGAGGAATTGTTGCATCCTTAGGGATAGCAAAATTTTAATATTCCTTTGCCATAATAATCTCCAGAATTCAAGGTCGTTCCACCTAAGGTCGGAATGCGATGAAAAATGGACACCGGGTTTACGTGGTTAGCCAGTCTCTATCAGCGGTCCTTGAAATTACCCACAATTGATATCGAGATAATTTCTTTTAAGGTATAAAGAATGTGTCCATATTTCAACTTTGGTAAATTAATATTTCGTCGAGCCTAATAGACGAAGTTGCAGATTTGTCGGTATTATGTTAGAACCGTATATATTACATTTGGAATGCTTTATTCCTTGTTTTCACCATTGATTTTTGTGGTAAATAGTTCGGCTTAATTTCTGTAGAAGATATATGCACCGTGTAAAATGTTGTGGTGATCAATAAGGAGAGCTGCATATTTTGCGCCCTTATGCGTTCCCGCTAGCTTTATGGCATGCAAAATATGCACCTATTATATGCACCGGATACCTGCAAAGAGCTACTGCTTAATTTGCACTTTGTATATGTTGTTATAGCAACAACGAGAGCTGCATGTTTTAAATGCGCCTCGTAGATATACAAACGTCGAGCGATAATGAGTGTTGCATTTTTATAACTGATATTTAGAGTTAATATCATGTCTTCTCGTCGCCTGAGCTATTACCTGAAATCCTGAATTTGGTGAATTAAATTTGCAGCAGTACCTATGCAAATAAGTTTATCTTTGGAAAAGAAGGAAAAATACAATTATGGTAGGCATATTTGAATATGGTAACCACAATAGTTCTTGGGTTTAAGAACCTGATGAGCACCGTAACACTAGAAATGGAATAATACGGGACGGTAGCATAATGAATGGTTTAAATAAGCCGTTTTGAGCCTGGAAGAGCTCTGCTATTGTTGTGACATAAAAGACATTATACGTGCATTTGAAATGCTATTTATTTTTGATCTCTGTCGGTCGTCTTGGCAGGACTAGAACTAATGTTGAGATAGTGTCTATGCTCACAGAATTTATTTTACATTTTACTGTTGATTTTGCATGGCGATGCAAATTCTTTTATTTGAATACCAGCTGGACAGTAAACGAGAGAGGAAACCTGATCAGTTACCTCTCCTGGGTTGTGTATTATTGTTTTCTGCACCCAGTTACTCCCTTGATAGGTATAGTAATGCTGAACTGAATGTTCTGTTGATGAGACATGTCGCCTAAGGTTCAGGGGGAGAATCGTTGACGACATTGGTTAAATCCAAATGTGTCTCATCTAAATTCTCACACCGAGAAATGCTTGAGGTGTTAGAGACTGCTCTGTTGCTAGATTTAGCAAGAGTACGCATGCTTGATTCGGTGTAAGAAAGTACTTGCAAGGCATGCCTTGGAATCAAAACGATTGTTTCGTCTGAGAATATGCTTATTAGCATAGAATAAAACCTCTTATATGAGGTATGCCAATCTAATCAGATAACGTCCATATTCTCTTTGAGTGATGAGTTGATAACTCCTGACGAGGAGCGTATCCACATGATTTGCGTCGATATCTTAAGGAGAAGGATATACGCATGTTCAGATTTGGTACCAATGGATTAAAGTATCCTCTTACTCGAGAGAATGATGTGAGATCGATATTAACTGATTGTTAACTGGTTGTCGATAATATTCAGAGTATCTACTGAAATCGTTGTGGATAGATATCCCCTTTGCAAAGGAATTATCAACAAAGTTTATATGATTGGCAGACATGGACCTTAGTTCATATTGAAGTGTTTTCACCCTTGTGTACGCTCTTGAAACTTAGTCTTAGCATCAGTCACAAATTTGATGCTTATGTGAAAGCGTAATGAGAAAACTAATTGAGGTCGCTTGTTATGCAGCGCCACCCCTTGAAAGTGAGTTTCCGCAGACACTAACTAGGTTGATGGAAGTATGGTATGGTAGTCATAAATGACTCGACATCTCACCTGGTGGTAACTGTGTATCTATACTCATATAGTTTTAAACGAAACTCTTGTTTGTTATCCGTTGATGTTGTATCATCCTAGTAATGCTTTGGGCATTGATGGTGAGCACATTTGATGTTCTTGTGCGCACAAAGATAAACCAGGATGTATCTCATCTTGATGTTTTCATCACTGAAAGACATGTCGAAGATCTGACATCTTCAGAGATTGCAAATCAAATTGCTTCCTTGAGAAGCTGTAAATGTAGTAGCAAGTGTGTCACTTAGAACACACCTTGAGCGTGGATGACTAGTTGACTTGAAATATTCTGCACCTCTTAAAAGGAAGAGCCAGTCACAATCATTGAAAGATAGTGCTCTCAAAGAGACTATCAGTGGAAGATCTAATTTCTCTGAGTATAGTTCTCCTAATAAGAGAATGTCTGGGATAAGGCTGTGAAACCTCAAAATAAGAGGATTTCCATAAGGCATGCATGCAATAGAGAAATTTGCGATCGTAATCCAATGATTGTTGATGACATAGTCAAATTATCCACTGATACTACCGTAGGTGTTGTTGGTTTAAACCACTATCTATGGGAATGTCATCAAAGGTATGGTTAACCAGGAGAGATCGAAGCAGAATAACAGTTTCTCGCAAAAATGCATAAATTTGGTATTGCAGCCCAAACACTCGATAATGTGTGCTACTCTTGACCACAAACGGGTGTTTGCAATTCCAACATCCGATAATGTAACCCCTAGTGGCTATATGTGGGTGTATATGCATAGTGAGAAAAGTAAATTCAACTAATGGCACAAAGTCTTTTACAGGAACCTGAGATGTATTTCTTTGTAACATATTCCATATTATGGATGCAGCTACCTTTGTGGTATTTTTCTGGCAGTATTTAAGGACTCGATGTGCATCTAGTTGATGTGGTTACTGCGGATCTGTATGAAAGACTAGATACAGAAAACTGCATGTAAATTCCTGAAGTTTTTCAGTAGAATTACCATGTCATAGCATTTACTCAATAAGGACGAAAGTGATCAATCATCTAAGTGAATGCTTATATTATTCAGGGATATGTGAACCATTTTATATGCTCATAAACCGTGCATTTACTAGATTTGAAAATATACAACATCTATTTGATTGGAACTCCTGAAGAATTCTCCGAAGCACAAAAATGCTTAAAAGCATGAGTTCGAGATGGAAAATCTCGGTAAAACAAGGGCTCAATTTGATTGAGCACTGTAGCTAGAAGTCCTTTAATTTCGTCAACCTTAAAGGTTTAGACAGGTTTCAATGGAAAAGCTAGCACGATTACAGTCATTCGATCTCTTACTTTTAAGATTGATCAGTTTACATCTTAATAAGGGAGATGTATCACTCTGTGGTTTGTACACAAAGATGTGCAAATGGTACATTGGATGAAATATGCTATATATACCTGATATTGGTTTATAGTACATGTAAGTATGGCTTTGCCCAGCACCAATATCGAGACATTGGTCCGAAGAAAGTTTCCCCTCATCTTCGTGGTATTATTAAGATGGATCTTTTGTATAAAAGATCGGTGGATGTCTCCCACAGAGAAAAGCTAATCGGACTGTTTAAGTCTTGATTTTTCGCAGGGTCGTTGAAGCAGCTCAATATTTTCCTAGATAATAGTCTTGTAAAAGAAGAACTTGTTTATCCTCAGAGAGATTATGATTGTTCAGACAAAGCTAGTGAAGAAAATATAAAAGGCTGGCATAACCAGATGATCATTAAGAAATTTCCCAGAGGAAAATCAGACTGATTTTCTCAACTAAAGGAAGTTGGAATTGCTGAAGACTTTAAAGGGTGATTCGGAACTCTAAGAAGTACTACCAGGCATAATGATCAACCGAGAAGGCTTCTCATCAGGGGGATTAAAGCCATGGAAGACTATGGATATGGACATATTGGACATTACGTCGTGTACTCTTTTTCCTCAGTCAAGGTTTTGTCCCACTGGGTTTCCTTGTCAAGGTTTTAATGAGGCATGCGAGTCCACTGCTATCCGCAGTTCGACGTGTTATACTCTTTTTCCTTCGTCCTGGTTTTTATCCCTCTGGGTTTTTCCGGGCAAGGTTTTAACGAGGAAACATCTGCGGGTTTATCATTGTCCTAAGAACTCATATTTTCCTACGTTCAGTTTTTGTCCCTCTGGGTTTTCCTGACGAGGTTTTTAATGAGATAACAATCTAAGAACAGTGATCACCATCTAATGAGATGCATTTCTGTAGAGGCTCTTGAGATGCGGCGCCGAGGTTTTGTCCCAAGTGATTTTCCTGACGCAATTTTGACAAAGGAATCATTTCATGGCGATGACCAACTTCACTCTAAGCTCAGGTTTTTGCTAAATGATTTTCCTGATGCTTTTTCAACAACGAAGAAAGCTCGTGACTACCATCACCAGTACTTTAAAGCCGCCAGTTTTTGTCGTATTGGATTTTTCTGGCAAAGTTTTAACGAAGAAATATTTCTGAACGGTGGATCATCCAAGGAGAAGTGTTGTATAAAGATTGTCAAGGTGGTTGATCCACCGGTTACCACATCACTTATGTGGGGCCCACGACAAGTTAAATGGAGAAGAACATTCACTCTGACACCAAGGCATGAACGTATCTTGTAATTAGACATGTAAATTGATGAGTCATCACTTATTCCTATTATTATAAATACTCGTAACGGGTGCCTCAAACGGGATGTTATGAAAGAAGAACAGCAGAAAGCTTAATAACATTTTCAATTCCTCATTTCATTATTCTAATATTAGTTAGTGCTATGTATGTACATGTTCTCGGTACCAGGAAAGATGGCTGATGCTTAACTAATGTTAGTATCTAGTTTGTGAGCACTAGAACCCGTGTTATTGTATCACCAGCTACCCCAACACCACTAATTATTTATGGTACTGACTGGTGGATAGTTAATTAGTCAGTCTTGGTCATGACGAACTTATACAAAATATTTTTTTGTCTTTTATGAAAACTGTTTTGTTTTGTTCTACCTTAAGTATAGAAATGGTCATAGGGCGTCTGTTCACAGGCAAAAGTTCCTCTTATATTTTATTTTATTTTTTTAGTCCATTTTTGTTAACCTTTTTTGCAAAAGTTCCTCTTATATTTTATTTTATGCACTATGTGAACGTGATGATGGTTAACCTTTTTTGAAAAAGAAAGATGAGAATAATTTGATGCATTGTATACATATATTATTAGTATTTAATACATGTTAGCATAAATTAGTACCACTGTGCATAGTAAAAACATGATCTAAAAATTTGGTAGCATCTGTGTACTCTGTTCATTTTTCTTTTTCCTATTTATACCCTCAACATCATTCGGTAACGCCTTTTTAAATAATAATAAAATAAAAATCATTTTGTAACGTATGCTTTGTGACATTACACGTTTGCGTACTATCTGTTTGTGAACTTTGAATTATTGATGACCTTTTATGGGCTGTAACCTTGACGTTATTAACTTGATGACCTTTTTTTTTGGAGAGCACGTGTCTATTCGCGAGGAGAAAGAACGCTCCTGAAAAAGAAGTTTCCTTTCGCGAGGAGAAAGGAAACCAGGCCCAACGCTGCCGATCCAACTCGGCCAACTCGGCCATGATCCGACGATCCAACTCGTCCCTGATCCGATGTTGGTGGAGCATTCACCTAACGCACACAACATGCTGGGTTCGAATCACACCACCCTAAAACAGGAAAAAAACAGAAGTGTAATCAACACAAGTAGCCAGAAACCATTTTCTGATACAAGTCATAAACAACCAAGCCTTCATAATTCCGCATTCTGATCTCAAACACCTCCTTCGCTTCCCTTCCTAAGATCAACCCTTCTCCTCCATCTTGTGACTGAATTGAATCTGGAATGACCATTTCTTGGTTTAGGCTAGAGTCTTACAGATTGATCTCTCGAATCTAAAAGTACTCCCGTGCAGTGCATTTGTTTAAGGTTTGAATTCGTTTCTCATCAACACACCCAAATTTACCAAAAACAACAGAATCAGTTTTTACCCCAAAACACTAGTATAGAGCGATAACGTCTTCAGGATGTAACAATGTTTTCCCTGAATATATAAAAAAATATGACGCTTCAACTAGCTCGTATCACCAATATTTGAATAATTAATGCTCCTACATATCTTGCCTGCTAGTATAGATCTATCAATTAATTATTTCTAGTCATTAAATTCATCAACTGAATCCTAGAAAATATTCTACATTCTTCATAATATTTCATCACTGCAATTCATGGTTCTTCCCAGCAGAATTCCATGGGTTAGTCATAAATATTCAACGTGCGGGCATCTGAGCCGCTATCGAGTAAGCCCCGACCAAAATGGTGCAAGTGTGTTCAACAATAATGCACTAACGAGCACCTGAATGCACGAACGAGCATTCCCAAATACGAAGGAACGATAAACCTATGCAAAATAGGAAGAAAAATAATAATAATAAAATATTAGCTAAGGCGCTAGGGGATTGGGCCCACCGACCGGCCAGTCCCAAGCCTAATTCTTTGTTTTATCATATTTTTATTATTTTTCCTTGATCTCATGAAAATCCCTTCATTTGAACAAAACTCCTTCGTTTAAGGAAACTCCTCAGTTTCATGGTGTTTCCTTCACACCAAGGAAATAATATAAAATTGGGAAAGATGTCGTGGGACCGGGTCTACTAGCCGGCCGGCTATGCCCTAGTTGTGGCCGGTCCCACACCTCATGATTCCTTATGATTTTATTATTATTATTATTATTATTATTATTTCCTTCATCTTATGAAACTCCTTAATTTCATGATATTTCCTTCAAATCATGAAAATAATATAAAATTAGAAAAGGTTCACGGGACCGGGACACTAGCCGACCGACCATGCCCTAGCAATGGCCGGTCTCACACTCTACTTATTATTATTATTATTGTTTCCTTCATCTCATGGAAACTCTTTCACTTCAAGGAAACTCCTTAGTTTCAACAAACTCCTTGATTTCATGATATTTCCTTAAAATCATGAAAATAATATAAAATTAGGAAAAGTGCCATGGGACCGGGCTTATCGGCCGGCCGGCCATGCCTTAGACATAGCCAGTCCCATATTTTATGATTCCTATTTTATTATCATTATTTCCTTCATCTTATGAAGTTCCTCAGTTTGAGCAAAAACCTTGATTTCTTCATATTTTCTCAAATGTTGCTCAAACGCGCATCAGAAAACATCAAAATTCTTAGGACTGAGACATGAACACTTTGGTGAGAGCATATTACCTTGACCGACCAAGGTTGGCTCTTTGGCTCGCAAGAGGCCGGTCTCACACATTTTTATCATTTGACCTAATTTGTTCACATTAGGTTCTAACTCTTCCAAACAATTTGGAATTTCATAAAACGATCGCCAGTCAGTCCCATGACCAACCAGGTCCAGTTTCATGACCCCTTGGTCGGCCCCTCATCTCTTTATTCGAGAATTATACCTCTGTCTCAACAGACACGATCAATTCATGAGTCTTAGAACATTTTCAAATCACGTTCGACTCATCAATACAAGGACCCATCGTCTCATAAAGTCAGCAACTGACTAACTAAATACACGTCTGCCTTGCAGACTCCACAATCACGAGACATCAATCGTGTCGCATGGGGGATATCAACTAGGGTTTTGGTCTGGCGGTCTACGACATGTGTGTTCATACATACGATGAGAATGTGAGCAAGTCATGCAAGCATTTAAAGGAGTTAGCAAAGTAGTGAGTAGAAAATGAACCAAGTCTCCGCACGATGGGCAACTGGTTTTAACACGATTTTTACTTCCCTAGACTTTGACTCCAGCAACTGTCACACTTCATGGGATCAAGGTGTCTACAATTATCGCAATATAAATAAGTCTCTGAACATGATTAAAATAACAGACAACAGGAGAATAAGAACTCAGCATCTAAGCAATTACTCTCAACAGAGCAAAATTCAATAAATCAGAACTTATCTTATTTCTTCCGAAGATAGAGTCTGAGCTTTAGAGATGGGTTCTATGTTTACTTCCAATAGATTATTCATTATCAAACCCTGGTCTAGAATAGTAGAACAAGAAATTGTTTAATTGAAGTCACTCCCAGTTTGGACGAATTTTAGAAATGTTCCACTGTTCATGTGGAACAAGCAGGGGCTGAGTATGATAGCTATCTTTTTAGGCAAACCTCTAATGATGGACTTCCTACCGAATATGCGTCATTTGGAGTTATGAATATGCATCATATGTATTATCTACCGAATAACTATAGAGTGAGTTATAGAGTTAAAGAAAAAACCTGCAATAGAGCCACGTTCCCGGCAACTTGGCAGGTTCCTAGCCTCGAAGCCTTTCTCAACTCTTCCATCAAGAATGCTAGGCATGTCGTGCCCCAAGAATAGTCACCGACTTCATGGAGAGGATCCAAAAGTTGTATAAGGTTGGCGTCGATCCGGTTTCCAGAAGTATTGGGGAATATGACACATCCAAATACACAAAGGAGATATGCGGTGGCAGCGTGGTTCACTTGCTCATCAGTTAACGTTCCATTCTTTTCCTTCTCCAAGGTTCCTCAGAACATATTCATCAAAGCTGTAATGTTGATCTGTCTTGTTCTGTAACTTGCATGCCTCCTAAACTCTGTTGTTGTTGTCTCTTCATACCAACCTAAGAACTTTTTAGATAGAGCATAAAGTTGTGCGCAACCTAACTGCTTTGTGTAGTTAAACTTCACAGCAGTGCCTTGGTCGGGAAGGTTAAGAATTTGCACAACATCATCCGGAGTAATCGTCATCTCCCCAAACGGCATATGGAAAGTATCGGTCTCAGGATACATTCTCTCCACGAACGCCTTGGTCTTCTCCCTCTTTGACCCCCTTGCCTTTTTGATCCACTTTCATCCTAAATTTTCTGGTTTTACCCTCGGCAGTGAAGTCATGAGGTATTTTTTTCTTTGCATCTCTCTTTGGTGGTGTCTTGGACAACTTGCCAGCCGCTTTTGTCCTCAACATCTCTGCTTCCTTCATCTTCCCTGCTCTTGTCCTCACTGGCATCGTATTCTCTTCTTCTACCTCTTAGATGCTAAAAAATTCAGCATGATTTTGTTGGATGAACTGCACTGCTTCAGCAACGATCATTTCTCGTACATCTTCATTGGATAATGATTTCTGTGAAGACTCTTCTTTTGGATCTTCTTGGCTCAACAATGAAAAACTTGGACAATCGTGTCGGATCAGGGTTGCCATCTTTTCCTTCACTTCATATGGTGTCGTTCTGTAACAACCTTTTTCAAGCTTTCCGAAAGAGGTTTAGGTTTGGGCTTGAAATTTATATTCATTTCACGTCAATATTTTGGGGTTTGTGGTGGTTGTGATAGAGAGAAGGAAATGTGAAAATATAGCTTAAGCAATATTTTATATGAGAAGATCCATTTATATTCTGTTTCCACGCAGCAAATGAATAGAGAAAAAAAAGAAGCTATGGCTAATCACCAGAAAGTAATTTAACCATGCCAGTCAACATATCAATCCATGGCAGAACTATCACTTCCAACAAGAAACATGGGTTATATCTACCATTACCAGTACCATCAAGACCTTGGGAGAGTATTTTTATGGATTTTCTTGGTGGGTTACCAAAGACCAAATCTGGTTATGATTACTTGTTCGTTGTGGTCGACCGATTCAGCAAGATGATTGTATTAACTCCATGTACAAAGACGGTAACGGGAGACGGTGCAGTTATGTGGATAAGTTTCGATCGAGAGAATTGTTCTGTAGATAGATGTTGTCCTAGTCATCGACGTTGGACTTATTTATATTGTCAGAATAGTGAACACATTGATCCCAGTAAGTGTGACGGTTTCTTGAGTAAAAAGGTGGGAAAGTGGGAGATTGTGGTAAAACCAGTTCCATGTCGTGTGGAGAGTTGGTTGATCATCCACCCACTACTTTGCTAACTCCCTCAACCGCTTTCACGACTTACTCACATTTCTCATCGTGGATGAACACACATGTTGTAGGCCGCCATACCATAACCCTAATTGATATCCCCCATGTGATGAAAACCTGATTTAGATTCAAGCTAATATTTCTCAACCGTTAGATCGAAAACTTATCTTGTTACACACACTTGACAATGCACGCTTCTAGTTTTGTTAACCGTAACCAAACGTATGCACTTGTTGGTTCAACAACAGTTAACCAAATTGTTATCCATATGAGAATTTCATATCAACCATGTTCTTCTTCACCATAACTAGTAGACCAATATCCAAGGATCAGTCAATGACAATCAACAACCAAAGGTTGGATTACCCTAATCGATGATCTAACGCACAACCTGTATTATTTCAATTATAAAGATAAAATAATATAATGCGGAAATTGAAATAACGCAGACACCAGAAATTTTGTTAACGAGGAAACCGCAAATGCAGAAAAACCTCGGGACCTAGTCCAGAGAAGGTTTAGATGTGCTACACAACTTATACCCTCTAACTAACTTAGCCACATCATCTTGCATCTTTGGCCAAAAAACATAGCGTCGGAGGTTAAGTAGAGTTTTATTTATCCTAAAGTATCCAGCAACTCGGGAAGTGTGTGCCTCTCTCAGCCACTGTAAACGATCTCCATCTTCTGGTATGCAAAGTAACTGACCTTTGTATAACAATCCATCTCGAAGTTCAAACTCGCCTTTCAATTCAATATTAACCGTTAGATAAAAAACCTGACTTATCCAAGCTAATATCTTTCAACCGTTAGATCGAAACATAGCCTGTCTCACACACAAATGAAATGTATTCATTTAGGTTTGATTAACCGTTCCTAAACGTGTATATTGGGTTGGTTCACAAATAGTTAACCAATGGTTAGACATATGAGTACTTTCATATTAACCGTATTCATCTTTCTCATAACTAGTTCAAATGACTCATAAGAACTAGTTCAAGAGATGTTCAATTGCTTAGATCTTTATACATAGATATAATTGAAACAAAATCGGTTTGATTCACTTGAATCAATTCATGAACAATATATCCACGGTTTGCAAAGATTGTATTCCTTATTGATTTATTGTTTAAGTTCATGAAACTACCGATTTGAGAAATATAACCAGCTTAGGTAACCTATTGCATTATTCAATACATTGACCTGCCTAGTGTTTTCCTATGCTATGTTCTCAGCGGAGTAGCATGAATCTCATGAAGTGTCAGTATTGAGACCTGCATGAAAAAACTCATGTAGGCTACACCACCCTCTGACAAAGAGATTGGCGCGTTCACACACTTTTTTAATTGAAAGTTAGCACGATCGGACACATTTTAATTCCTTAAGGAAAATCTAGATTGTTCGTATCAGTCTTAAAAAACGATCAAGGCCGCACGATCAACAACCGGTCAATGGTCAAAGTCAACGACCAGTCAATGGTCAAGGCCAATGATAAAAGTCAACAACTGGTCAACGGTCAAAGTCAACCATCAGTCAATGTCAAGGACGTGTTGTCGATGGTGCTGCCATGCAATTTCCATCCATGTTGCCGATGGTGTTGCCAGCAGTGCTGCAAACCAATTCCCAGCTAAGTACTCTATTGCACTGCCAACCTCTAGTTTTAGACATTCACTTAGAGGATGTCTTCCCATTTTAGTCACACTTTTGTTAATAAATGTCAAAGAAAAATAAAAATGGAAAGGATTTAAACCAATTATATGCCTACAAATAAGTAAACAAATAATAGAAAACTTTACGGGTTGGAGATAAAACTTTATTTTTCCTAATATTTAGGATTTTCTACTCAAATGATGTCTTAGAAGCGATGCCACATATGAAACATTGACATTCACCATTGAGAAGCTCTAAGAACATCTCCAACATAGGGTAGATTTATTTATTTTAAGTGACACATAAGATTTTAGACCCCCGTTTGGCATAAATCCATCTCCAACAATATGAAGGTGTTCAAGAAAGTGTTATTTACACCTCCGGTTGCATCCATAGTTGGTTACGTAATCTCAACTCCACATTTCAGTCATTGAAACATTCTTCTAGAATGTTATAATATTCGTTAGATAAAAAGAATCGACTGTCGTCATTAAAGTTATTTTCAAGATTGAAACGTCATCATGACTTTCGTCACGGGTAAAGAAGAAAATGGTTAAAGCAAAAGCTTACCAACACTTGACCACCTCTATAAAATATTTTTCCTCAAAAAGAAAATTAAAAAATATAAATGGTGGAGGGCCATGTTTTCTCTTTTCAAAAACAGAAACAATACTTGAAGAATGATCATAAATACCAGGTAAGAGAAATTCTTCTTTAGATAGTTGAAATTTCTGAATCCACACCATATTAGCCATCACTCCATCCAGTTTTGATCTAATAATAGTACCATCTTGATGACAATTAGACCAAGTATAGTAACATCCAGAATAAGGCAGATCCAAGAGTTGAGAAGACTGAACACACCTTGAAAAATCCTGATAGTGTAAAGGTAGAACTGGTGCACCACCTACTTTTTCAGAAGGATAAAGGACAGAGTTGAAATCAACCAATAAGATCCAGGGTCTAACATTGAAAGAATCAAAGGCAGAGATAGAATCCCATAAAGAATTTCTAATGACATAGTAATTATCTCCATAAATAAAGGTAGCCACAAAATTCAACATGGAATATCACTTTCTGTAATTGGAACTGTACCTTTCTGATAATGATAAGATTGAAGATTTGGTAACTCAGCAAGATTATGATGATCATGAAATTCTGATGAATTCTTCAAACTTTTCTCAGATTTTTCAAAGTTATTACTCACCTGAAATTCTTCATAATCAAGTGGTTCAGATTTAGGGATTTTAAGACTATTAATCTCTGAACAGGATGACACCATTAGATTTTTATCTCCATGATTAGGTAAAGAAGATTTCTGAATCATAAGAAGTTGGTTTTGCTGAAGCTCTGACGATTCTTCATTAAAGTAGCTCATGAAACTACCTACTGGATCAATTTCTGTAACTGGAAACCCTTGAAAAGAAGTTTTATAACCATTGTTTTCTCCCATATGATGAAACATTGACATGATTTCTGCTGGATTTGAGCCTGGAAATTGTTTTAGCTCGTTTGACCTGTAATGTTGTTCTTCAGTTGCAGCAATATTATTGTTATGATGATGAATGAATCTTTCTCTACTATAATCATCCATTTTAACTGCTACTACTAAAACCCTAGTTAAATCCTGATGAGAAATGATATGGAATTGTGGAGTATCAGTGGCTAGGGCGGCGAATTTATAAGTTAAACCAGTGACGTTTTAACTTTTGAAGAGATCGATCACCACGTGTCACGATCGTGATGGTGAGATCGTTTGTTCTCTTTACTGTTTGCGTTCGTCAGTATCGATGATGATTTCTTCCAAAGGACGGACGGTTAAACCGACAACTGTGGCTGTGCCTCTGCAGTAATGTCGACTGTCTGTTTTTGACTGTTTCGCTTTTCCTTTTCTTTCTTTTTTTTGTACCGGAACAGACCCTGGCTGTTACAGTGTTTATCTTGATGTTCAAATAAATGTCTTAATTTTCAGGTAAGATTTTTCATTATAACGGGCCATAAATATGGTGGCGGCTGTTCGATTGATTATTTCTCTTCTTATGATTATATTATCTAAGCGTTCAAATTTATTTTGTAAGAGAATTATGAAGAGCTCGTGTAGTAATGATGCTTATTCACCTGTTTATTTATTTGTTTGTACGTGAAAATGAAATGTAGTATGCAGCGTTTATTCGCAGTATAAGTTTGGGAAATGGACGTTTAAGTGTATGGTATAGTGGCAATTTGGTTAAATAACTTAACATATGGAGTATCTCAGTGTGACAGTATCCGTCAGCTGATAAAAAAAAAAAAAGACAGTATCGGCCAGTTTTGGTACGAAAAGGAGCTCCACATGCACCTGGTTTAGTATGTGGGAAGTGTAGAGTAAGGTGTGCGGCTCTTTATTTCATACATAAAATGCTTCTTAGCTATTTTGGAATATCAATAGAACCACCGAACTTTGTGAATGTTTTCTTTTTGATATCATCGTTTGTAGCAATTCATCAGGCTTATCTGGATAATCTTTACAACATCAAGAAATTTAGAGAAACAACAACATACCAGATCAGTCAGTGTAATCTACCGCGAGGGAAATAGCTTGTTCAAAAAAGAATACTAGGGAGTTCAAATGGAATGTACCATTCATTCTAAAAAAACATAATCTCCATCAGTACGTGTAGGGATGCACATGGGCGGGTATGGGCGGGTATAAGCTAAAATCAACCTCGCACCCGCAGACTGCGGGTTTTTTTTTTTCATAACCAACCCCGCACACACAAACAACGGGCGGGTATGGGTTTAAACGGGTTTAAACCCGCTTTATATTCAAGTATTTAGAGTAACTTCTATTCTCCTTGATTAAGTGAGAAAAAAAAAACCAAAACCCCCAAAATATTCATATCTAGGAAGTTCACAGATGAAGATTAAGTGTTGAATCTGTTGATTTTTCGATTGTTGTCGATTTCTGGTGAAGATTCGAAGTTGTTGTTGTCGATTTCTGGTAATTGTCGTTCGTAGGTGAAGAAGAAGAACTGAGGAGGAAGAAGAGGAGAGGCCGAACAGAGAGAAGAGTGTAGAAAGTGAATGAGGGTTATCAGTTATCCTATCTACTGGTATTAGGGTTTCATAATGGACGACTAAGATTAGTTTTATCTAATGGTATATAATCTGCGGGTTTTTTGGGCGGGTATGGGCGGGTATTAGCTTAAACCAACCTCGCACCTTCAGACAGCGGTTTTTTTTCATAACCAACCCCGCACCCACAACGGGCGGGTATGGATTAAAAACCCACGGATTTAGCGAGTACGGGTGGGTTTGGGTATCGTGGGCGGGTCTTGTGCAGCCCTAAGTACGTGAGAATCCGTATGACGTTCGAATAAAGTCTTAATGTTCAGGTATGATTATTTCATATAACGTGGTATAATTTAATTATGGTTGCGCGATTGATTATTTACTTTCTTATGAGTTATTTTCAAAGAGGATGAAAAGCGAGTTTAGTAATAATGCTTATAATATTTCTTGGATTCTAATTACACGTAGCGAAAATGAAATGAACAATATATGTTTGAAAGCATGGGTGATGATGATGACGAATTTTAGGGGTAATTAGCAATTTCTAACTTTGGGTCTTCGGCCTTAATCTATCGAGTATAATATTGTGGCAAAACTTATTACTGGATAATCTTCTGATTTGGTTTTTAAATATGCTTACAATTTTTTTTCCCAAGAGTATTATTGTTTTTCTGTGGCAAAACTCACTCAAAAACCTTCTCCTGCTGGTTTTGAATAGCGATGAATCTACGTGGTGATAGTGATACTATCATCTTAAGTTTTATTCCTTTCTCCAGGTACAAGACGCAAACCCCAAGGTTTCAAGAAATTCAGAGAAACAACGTACAAAACCAGTTTAATCTACCGAGTGAAATAACTAGTTCAAGTCTCGAGAGATAATCACTAGGGAATCCAAATGGAATCACCACCACAGTTTTGTTAATTTATCTTGTCTATCTTATGAATGGGTTTGACACGAGTTGACTTGATATCCACCATTGGTTCTAAGAAATTCCTCCATCAGTAGTGAGAATTTGTACAACGTTCAAATACACATCTTAAGTTTCAGGTAAGATCTTTACATATAACATGTCATAAATATGGTTGCAGCCGCTGTTCAATTGATAATTTACTTTCTTATGATAATTTTATCCGGCCGTTGATTAATGAAAAGTGAGTGTAGTAACTAACGATGCTTCTAACGTGTTTAGTATGTTTCTTGAAAAGTTATCTCATTACACTACCTGAAAATGAAATGGTAGCATGTTTATGGGCGTGTTTGGAAAAGAGAAATTGAGTCAATTGCCCAAATATTTTTAAAACATGGTTCTAATGGACGAGTAAAAATTAGTATGGGTGAAACGGACACAAAAAAATAGCAAGAATGAATCTAGAATATTTCCTGACTTAAATTTAAAAAACAACCAGGGTGAAACTAGATGCATCCCGATGTAAATTAAAAATAAGAAAAAATATTTGAAAATGAGTAGGATGAAACTGTTTACTTTTACATTCTCGTCCATTTAAACAGTATCAAATTTTACATGTCTTTTTCACCCAAATATTATTGTTATTGGGTTAATTGACCAATTTTGTGTTTGAAAAATGGACGTTTTAGTACTACTATTACCTAGTGTTTGGAATTCCCGCCACGAGCATTTTGGTTAAAATTGCTAACATATGTAGTATATCATGTCAGTATCCACTAGATTTGGCACGAAGTTTGTTTTTCTTTTGAATGAAAATGGTTATTTAAAAGAAAAAGATATGTGCAAGGAGGGTTTTGCCAAGGAAGAACCCAAAGACTCTAGTCCATAATACAAAAAGGAAACTATAGAATACCGTTTTTTTTGTGTGGAAGCTCTGTCCAGAACTCTATCTTCTATTTCATGCTCAAGAACTGGGTAAGATTACTAATAATACTATCTGCAAAAATTCTCTCTCAATATCCCACCTCCTCTTTGCTGATGACTGTATTGTAAAACACAGATCTCTTCTTTTTCTGAGAGATTTTGGTAAAGCTCTAATTACACATGAAACTCCCCAAAACTATGAAATTCATTCGTTTTCTAGAAATCTTATCTCTATTTCAAGACTTTTGTCTTTTGGTTTTTGAATTTAATATTAAAAACAATTTTTTATGTTTGTTAAAGACTCGGTAATTGTTGGTTTTGCAAACCTTGAAAATGGTTTATACAAGATTAATTTAGATTCTTCTTTTAAGAATAAGATTTGCACCACAACCGAAAGTATTGGCATAAAGCATAGTGTAGTGAATAAAGAATCATCTATGTTATGGCATAGAAGCTATTGGGACATATCTATGTTACAAGGTTAAAAAGGTTAGTGAAAGAGGGTGTTTTGCAAACTCTTGATTTCTCTGACTTTGGTACTTGTGTAGATTGTATAAAGAGAAAAAAAATTAACAAGACAAAGAAAGGTGATAGGAGAAGTTCCAACATTTGGAAATCATTCATACTGATATATGTGGACCAATTACACCTCCATGTTTCAAGAGGGTAACCTCTCAGTTTACATAAAAATGGATAGAGAATAACCCTGATCCAGAAAGTAGTACACTGCTATAGCTTAAACACAAATGAAAAAGTAATGAATGAATCTAAATCTCTCTCTTGAGGGGGTATTTATAGCTTCCCAAAATTCTCTTGGATTTCTTGACATCCTACACCTATACGATGTTGACTTTCCAAATATTATCATACGTTGATCATGGTACACGTGTCTTTACTAACGTCGTCTTTCTTCTGGCACCCGTTTAATAGATTCTGGGCAGTCTCATATGAGACCCACCACTGCTGACGTGTACTCTCTCTTTTGAACCATTTCTTCTTTTCTGATTGCAAACTCTTTCTCTCTCATCAGCAACCACATGCATACCCTAGTTAGCAATTCGGGATTCGGCAAACGTACGGAACGACAAACATACGAGTATTATACGGTTTTGTAAAATCCAGATTCGGTCCAAAATTCGGTCAACGGGACGTGATTCGTCAGTAATTCGGAACGGTATACGTACGTGTATAATTCGATTTATAAATGTGAGTTCGGCTCTGAAAATTCGGTATCTATATATAACAAATAATTTGTATTTATAAGGTCATAGACCAATTTTTATGCATATGTGTGAGTTATTTAAAGAAAAAATAAACTTAATATGATGATATTAATAATATATACAACATTAGTTATCCAAGAGGACGTCGTATGGTGGTTTAGATGCTTGGTTAGTGAGTTTGAGATCTCTCTCACCTTCACCTTCAAATCTCTTCAGTCGTTTTTGTTTCATAAAAATTACAACACTTTTAATATTCGGTCGTGTATGCTCGGGAGGCAGTAAAGCCCAAAAAATGGAGTCTTTAAAAAGTAAAAGCTAAAGAATTTATGGCGAATTAAACGGACGTATCATTCGGGATACGTAAAATTCGTGAACGGTTCGCGAATAATCCGGGAATGCCACATAATACGCGACTTGGATTCGGAGTTGCAAACGTACGCGAATAAGACGGTAAAATTCGTGATACGGAAAAATTCGTGAATGATTCGCGAATCATTCGTGAACTTACTAACTAGGATGCATACTCCCCAAAACCTGAGATACATCTCCACTTCCCAAATCCTACTCTTTGCTTCACCTTTTGGGCGCACTCTCCACGTCTCTCTTGGGCGCACTCCCCACGTCCCTCTTAAGAACACCTTCCAAGTCCACCTCCGTCCCGTGTTGCAGGCGCACTCACCAGCTCTTAACAGGCGCACTCACCAACTCCAGCAGGCGCACTCACTAACTCTTGTATAGGCGCGCTCTCCATGTTTCTCACAGGCACACCCTCCAAGTCTCCTTCTTGCTTTATTTCTTATTCTAAACGTGTCCTTGTCCTCTTTTTGAGCCTGTTCTTCTTGCTCCCAGATTTGGGGTATCTACAAAGAGCAGCATAAAAAGGAACAGTATGTGAAAATCTTCCAGACGAGATGATGATTGAAAGTATTCTGGCGAGATTATCAGTCCGGACCCTAGCAATATGCTGTTGCGTCAGTAAGCTATGGTACAATTCAATCCTTAATGATTCAAGATTTTATATGATTCACTATGTGCAGAACAAAAATGATGTATTTCTAGTCTTTAATTTACTTAATATAATGAAAGAGGGCTCGAAGAAGGTTTTCTTTTTCAGTTTATTAGGAGGAGAAAAGGCAGATATTAGAGTTAGATTTCTCTCATGTTTTAGTACCGAGAGTACACATGAACTAGTAGGTTTTTGCAATGGTTCAGCATGTGTAAAACTAGTCAATGCAACTGGTGATGCTTATGGCTCAATAACTCTTGTTAAACCAATGAGGGATGAAGGACTTGTCCTGGCTTATGTACCACCTACCGACGGATACATCTACCTGTGTCATGGTTTCGGTTTTGATTCATTATCACAAGTACACAAGGCTGTGATTATTTTTACTTCAAATGCCAAGGCCGAGATTCTTTGCTTGGTCATAGAATTATGTCGTGGAAAAAGATAATCACTAGTACTTTTGATATCTCAGCTCCCAGTGGGATGGTCATCAGAGTTCCGAAAATATTATAGAGAGCAGCCACCTTGTGCGGAGGAGATCTTTTTTGGAGGACGCAAAATCAAATTGGTGATAATACTGACGTTAAAATGTTGCTCTCATTCGACCTCCACAACGAGAAGATTCACTTCATTCGACTCTCACCTGAATGTACTCTGACAACAGCGACAAATGAGCGTCAGTATGTCGTAGTTGATCATCTTTTGGAGTTTAAAGGATACCCTTGTATTGCACGTTCTGAGGGGATAACAACATCCAACAATGATCATGGCGGCCAACCGTTGTAATTATCAGACCGATGTTTGTGTTGTTGTTACAAGGTTCATATGTATATCTTGAAGGACAAGGACAAGCAAGTATGGATCAGGGAGGAAACTTTCAATGTTCAGATTATGGATCAGGAAGGTTTACAACCAACTCCATTCTGTTGGTACTTTGACATTTCTGCTGCTACGGTTCCTACACGTATATTGACTTTCTCTGACCAGGTGTTACTGTATTGGTTTAATGGAGAACGTCTTATATTCTACAATTTGCATGAGAAGCATCTCAAGGTGGTGGAATGCTTCCGCTCCTATCCTCATATTTTTAAATCTAAGATGAATGAAGACCTGGGGTGTCACGTTGGTGTTGATGATAATATTTATTGCCCAGGATTATCAGCTGCACGCTCAAGCAAAGAACATCATTTCTCTGAAAACCTTCATTCCTAAAGGAGTTAACACTATTAAAACTGATTGTGCTGATGAGCTGAATGCCCTTCTAGATAAGAACATTGCGGCAGGATGGTTGTCTGTAAAAAGATTGTGTTACCTTTACCTTTGAGTTACCTTTGAATTTCTGTCTCTTTTATTAGTAGGATTGTCAAAATCGCTAACTTGTAAACAACCACGGCAAAATTGTGAATGGAGGGACCCCCGGTAGCTCTGCAGCTCGCAGGATTGTGAAGGGGACCCTCTGCAGCCGGGACATGGAATATGTGGACACATCACCTAAATGGTCGTGAACGCATAATCCTATTAAAGTGATGGCCACTGCACCCTCTGCACCGAAAACGAACAAGACACGAGATGTGTTAAGGATTAGTCTTGCCTTCGGGTAAGTTGCGTCTAGGTGGGCTGGCAACCGGTGTAAAAACTTCGCCGCATCTCTGGAGATAAGATCGTTACGCGGTTTATCTCTGTCCAACCTGGTACTTGCTACTGGATAATGATTCTGGTTTCTGGTTGTCTGTAAGAAGAATAAAACATACTTATTGTGCTTTCTTATAGGTTGTTTCATTCTATTCAGACTACTAGTTTTTATATAAGTGTTTATTTAGACTTGTAAGTGCTAATATGCTTAAACAGGTTTTTGATTCTATTTTTGACCTGTATTGACTAATAATGGAAAGGATAATGTCATATTCCTGTGGCTATCAGAGTTCTGAATCTGACTGAATCCAACTGACCGTAATTGAAGCAACAAAACTTTAGTCGGTCATGTTGCTGATTCTGGGTACTCCTCTTTCCTCACCATCTCCCGTCAGGTAACTCTTTGCTATTAGTTTTCTGTTTGCTTCTTCATGATCCATTTCATTTCTCTTATTTTCACCTAGTAGAATCATTGAAGTTGAAGATCTTGTTTTTTATTTTACAAAAATGGTGATATACATTCCAAAATGTAAGCTTAAACTCTAACTAACCCGCATTTCATTGATTTGCGTATAGGGTGGTTCCAAGAAACAGAAGAACATCAGTAACTTGCTCATGGCAGCAATCCACATCAAGCAATAAACTTACTACTATCAAACATGTTTTATCCGGTGTTGCCGTTTCACTTGTACTTCTTTCTCAGACTAATCAGGTCAGTGATGTTTTCTGTGAATTTCAAATTGCGCATAGTTAACGGATAGCTGATTTTCAAGCCCAATTGGGTGTATAGCTAGGCAATCAAACGAAAAACAAGACAGAATGTAATTAACAAAATCCAACGTCTGTAACATAGTGGAGACGAGGATGAAAGACTGGAATTGCACAACTAATTTTTTGTGTTGGTTTTAAGACTCTTGGGCAGGCCATTGCAGCAGAACCGTTCCACTCCAGTGACTCCACACTGTGTCAGCTTGCAGCTGCCCCAGATAAGAGTGTGCCATTTCCACTTGACGAAGGGTCTGATGAAAAAAATGGGCAGTTGATGATGAGAGGTATGACGGCTAAGAACTTCGATCCAGTTAGATATTCTGGAAGATGGTTTGAAGTAGCGTCCCGTAAGGGTGGATTTGCTGGCGCGGGTCAAGAAGACTGTCATTGTACTCAGGTGAAATATATGCTGATTGATTTCATATGTTCTTGTATGGGTTTAAGCATTTATATCTTACCGAGTCTAGGTTTTGAACTGTCATTAGTTGATTCCTTACTCATAGTCATGAACATTAGAATCTTGAGTTAGCATGACTTTTGCCCCTACTGCATCCAACTATCGCGAGGGAGTCACCACACTTTGCTTAAAATATGCTTCTGTCACGACCTGTAGCTTTTGGGTCTGTTGCATATACTGAGTTTTCTATATGCTCCATAAATTTGCAGGGAGTATATACATTTGATGGTGAATCTAAACCTCCTTCAATCCAAGTAGATACATTTTGTGTTCATGGTGGTCCTGACGGGTATATTACTGGTATAAGAGGGAAGGTTCAATGCCTCTCGGAGGAAGATAAGGAGAAAGCCGAAACGGATTTGGAAATGAGAGAGATGATTAGAGAAAAGTGTACCCTCCGTTTTCCGACATTGCCGTTTATTCCCAAGTTGCCTTATGACGTGATTGCAACTGATTACGACAATTATGCTATTGTGTCAGGAGCTAAAGACACAAGTTTCATTCAGGTAACATGAAGACATTACACACCTGTACATGATAACAATCGATATTCATTTGCATACCGTAAAGTTTTGTTCTGGTCTTGAAATTTCAGATTTACTCAAGGACGCCAAATCCTGGACCAGAATTCATAGAGAAATACAAGTCTTACTTGGCAAACTACGGGTACGATCCGAGCAAGATCAACGATACTCCACAAGATTGTGATGTATCTGACACTCAGTTATCAGCAATGATGTCTATGCCTGGAATGCAGAAAGCTCTTACAAACCAATTTCCTGATTTAGAACTAAAGAAATCAGTTCAATTTGATCCTTTTACGAGTACGTTTGGAACTCTAAAGAAGCTTGTTCAACTCTATTTTAAGTAGTTGTTATGCTTCTCTAGACTTGCAAGTTTTTATCCTGTATACAAGTATAAGTAATTGTGAGTTGAGTTTTCAAAAAATTGCAGACTTTGTAAATTTGGAGCAATTCTGAAAAGGAAATCAAAGATATTGCAGTATCTTCCAAAATATGTGTGAACTGATAATAGTCAGCCGAAACAAACCCCACCAGGACTTGGGTTGATTTCAGAACCATATTGCGTACTGAATGCTTTGATCCGTAATTGGAAGTTTGAAATTTCGCCTCTTGGGGTGGAGATGAATTGCAGAATCTTATTGAGAAATATGTAACATTCATTGTTTTGCTTTATTTGGGTGCTAAAATCACATAAGTCAAAATCAATGGAGTAAGTCGAAAGTAGTACAAATCGTTTGTTATCATAAATTTTGTAAGGGTTCACAGAGCAAGAAGTAAAATTCATGAAATCCACACTTTTCTCTATAAGTTTATAAAAAACTAAAAAGAAAATCAAAAAGTCAAGCTCATAATTTTATTTTGACAGGGAAAACCTGAGATTGATTCTCCTTGTTTTATAGGTTTGGGCTAGTCATTCAGAAATATGTTGGAGCCCAGCTTGTAGGTCAGCTTCCAACCAACAAATTTTAATTCACTTTTTTCTATTAAATAAACAAAACTAGTAGTAGAACACCAAGGTGACCAAATTTGGAGTACAAAAACTCTATTCAAATGTTGGGATCCATTAAAACTCCATATTAAACAAAATTGATACAAAAATCCCAAAATTTTAAATATTGATACAAAAACCCCAAACAAAATTTGGTTTCATCAAATTCTATTATTTTTGTCTATTTATTTTATCATGAAACCAAAGATTTTAATGATGAAACCGTAAGTTTATGACAAAACCAAATTTTGGTGGTACTGTTTCCGGTTAGTGGTGGTGTTGGTTGGTGGTGGTGCTTTTTATGGTGATGGTAGTGCTAGTATTATTTGTTGGTGGATGTGGTGTTGGTTGCTAGTAGTGGGAGTTAATGGTGAATATGGTGGTGGTGGTTGGTGATCGTAGTAGTTGGTGATGATATTGCTGGTATATATTGATGGTGAACATGGTGGTGGTGGTTGGATATGGTGGTGGTGGTGGTTGGTGATGATAGTGGTGGATATTGATATAAAAACCTCAAATGTTCATATTATTTGAGGCTTTTGTGTTGCTTTTGTTTTAATAGGTTTTTTTGTGGATAAATAGTGATACCTTTGGGTTTATAACTCACGGCCCGTTAAATAAATACTTACTTTATTTTTTCCTTAATATATATTTATTTATTTTAGAGAAAAAATTGATCTTTACGAATTGAACATATATGAACAAGACATGTTCCGAAATACATCTTGGCATATAAGCGGACCAAGTCTTAGATGTAGGAGAAGATATTGCATATTTCACAACAAACTAGTCATAAAAATCCAAGGTGACCAAACTTGTGGTACAAAAAACCCCACTCAAATATTGAGATCCATTAAAACTCCATTGTAAACATTATTGATAAAAAAAACCCCAAATTTCATTGGTTTCATCAAATTTTACGATGAAACCAAAATAAAATTTGATGAAACCAATATTAAAATTTGGGGTTTTTGTGTTACTTTTGTTTTTTTTTTTGGGTTTTTGTGTTATTTTTGTTTTCATGGGTTTTTTGTGGATAGATAGTGACACCTTTGGAGTTATAACTCACGGACCGATTTCGCAAACACGTGAGTTGTTGAATTGAAAATGTAGAGTTGAAATCAACTGAACAACGTGAAATTTCTTTCTTCTAAGAAAATGATCTATAATCTAAAATTTACTTTCTCAATTGGAATTGATTTTTTTTATTTATTTCATTTACTTATTTTTCATCATACCTCTCTCTTTACCACATAGGGTTCATGGGTCTAACACCGTATCTCTCTCTTTACCGCATCTTCCTTACTTTACTATATGCCATTAGGTTCTTAGCTAGAGCAATTGATTCAAGCATGGCTAGGACATCGGCTTTCAGAAGTGGTACCGAGGGTTCCAAATTCAAACTTCCTTCCTAAAGAGCTAAGAAGAGATGCTGCTCTAAGATTCCCCAAGGCTTCCATGAAAGAACTTAGAAGGAAGACAGAGAAGCTTAGGATCCAAATGAAAAACCCTATTGTAAAATCAAATATCGGTAAATCATTATTATGCCTTAATTCCTATCCTCAATTATCCTAAGTACCATCTATACAATTTTTATATGTCCTAAATCATATCGTTAATTTTTTATTTACACAAAATAATGAAACCACCCTACAGCTAAACCAGAAAAAAAATCACAATCATGGGTTATATTTGTTTGCTTTATAAATTAAATGTTATTTTTTCTTTTTTATAAGATGGTTATAAATTCAATGTTTTTGTGCTTAGTGTTTTATCCTCATGTCTTTGCAATGTAAAAAGTTCGTGTTATTTGAATAGTGTATCAAGATGAATGTATGTGAGTTGTTCATCCTTAGCAACTCAATTTCTTTCCGATCAACTTTTACACTTTTCAAACTACATTTTTGTATGTTTCCTCTAGGTGTCCTAAAAATGTAATGCTTTGATGTTATTTTTACGTGTGGGGAACTCTTGTTGTAATCGTTCAATATGCAAAAATAGGTATACTACTATTCATAAATCAAATTCTCCGCAAGCTTTTGTGAACGAGATACAGTTATCTCTGTTGCTCAAGTGCAGTATGTCATCCTTAATAGTACATTTCCATATCCATTTATTGCTCCTTGGGTTTACCTACCTTTTCAAACAGAGCAATACAACCTGATTTATGTTATTATCATAACTTAGACGCTTGAGATCATTAATGGTCGTCAATAATTGGACGACCAAAATCATTACTAGTCGTCCGTAGCCAGAAGACCGGTTCTTCAGATTTTTTCTTTTAAAGTTACTGATTGGACATGGGTGATTAATTAGGCTAGTTACTAACCTCTAAACCTTGTTCACAAGTGAGTTTCAGTAATGAAATCCTCTTGGATATTTGATTGAATTAGGGTTGAGATATTTTATCCTAAAATTTTCAGTAGTGAAATCTTCCATAATAATGATTTACCGATTAATAGACGATAGTTCTTCTACTTTTCGAGCAAACTGAATGATAAAAGATAAAGAAATAAGTGTACTATCATAATGATTAATATGAATCTAACCTAGGGTTTCTAACTTGATAGTTTTTTGTTTTGTTCAATGAAAAGAGAGGTTAATAAAGAAGAAGACAAATAAAAATGGTAATAATCATAGTCAATTTGACTTTTATAGATGGTGTAGTTACCTAAAATCTGAGAGAGGTTAGAAGTAGGATTCTAGTGTTTCTAAAAGTGAGTTACGGGAGGTTGAGCACGAACAGTCTTCGCCTAAACCACGCACAATGGCCGTTCAAAGGCTGGTTCACTCACAGGGAAGAGATTTAAGGCTGGTCTTAGGGAGGAAAGCAGATGACGAGAGAGATCGGAGAATTCTAGGGTTTGAAGAAGAATTACTCAGACGGGTTATGAGTAAGATGATCGTAGCTTGGAGAAATATATGACCCATTTATAGCTGAATTATCTAATCTCGGGTTGGTGAAGATAAGGATTGCTTTCCGTGTCGTGCGGAGCAATTCTCCTATCTCTTTAGGAATAGAGATAAACTAGGTCAAGTTTATCTCATTGTTCCACCGCCTTTACTCTCTCATGCGGTGAGAAATAAGCCGGGTATTTCTCACACGTGTCGTAGACCGCTAGACCAAAACCGTAATTGTTATCCTCTTCATTTTTGTGAAGCTGAGTCAGCCTTTGTGATGACGTGTTGAGAAAGAGAAATATTCTTTTTAGCCGAGTTGTCTAAGATAGAGAGACATTCTCCGATTTGTAAGAATGACTAGGATGAGTCACGTGAAAAGGCATGGGATGCCTCAGAATTCGTGTGGAGAGGAGACTCGATTCCCATATGAGGCTCGTGTCTACCATGGGGAATATTCATCCTTATCTGAGATTTCACGAGAGATTTTAATCTCTCTGAGATTTTGCAGAGAGATTTGGATCTCTCTGAGATTTTGCAGACGGATCAAAATCTCAACGAAGATTTTCTTAACGGATATGAATCTCTCTGTTGTCAGTTGGGACTCGTTCTGAAGAGAGAGAGAAAAGGCTTTGTACGCCCGATTAATTCCTATGCGAGACTTTGGCTCACTTGTCTTTGACCAGCGTATCTTGCAGAGATGTGCTAGGAATCAGTATGTCGAAAGGATGTTTTAGGAGTATGTCGAAAGAGCGCGGAGGCAAAATAACCAGTGTATCCCGCGGGGATGTCCTAGAAGTTATTCAGAAACCTCAGTAAGTCGAGTCAGATCCTAGAGAAGACATGACCAGTATATCTCGCGATGATGTACTAGGAATCAGTCATTGATCTCAAATAGGGTGAGTCGTGCTTACAGGAGACATGCGTATCTCCACTCTGGGTCATAAGTCGGCCAGGTACATTTTTACGCATCTAAAGAGCCTACATGACTAGAAGTATCTCGTCGAGGATGTATACTAGGAATCATGACATCACAATCAGCTCCGTCTCGCGAAGACATGCTGGAATTGTGGTTGTTCTGGTTCATAAGTCCACCGGGGACGTTTTACACTCTACAGAACCTGCGTGACCAGCAATATCTCGTCGAGGATGTGCACTAGGAGTCACGGCATCACGACCAGGAGTGTCTCGCGGAGACATATACTAGAAATCGTGGTTAAGAATGCCTTGAGGGACAAGGGATTAATCTCTCTCGTGAGAGTTGAATTTTGTCTACGGTCTTGAGATGGCACTTTTACCCCTTATCTAAATTTCACCATCTATATTAAGTCCCCTACTCAAAGTAGAACCTTGATTATTCTATGATGAATATATAGATGGTTACGAATCGATCAGGCACGAATTTACTTTTTTTTTTTTTTGCGGAGTCCCCGAATTGATGCTTAGTCTTTGATGAATTGGAGATTTCTGGAATTTTGTATTAAAATATATTACTAGCGTGACACTTGAGCCTCGATGAATAAAAATTTATGTTTTGAGAAACTAGACTTGCGAATTAGAGTTTCTTTGACCAAAACCCTAACTTCTTCCTTCTCTGCAACTCTGAGCTTGGAATTTACCCTGGACTTGGAATCCTTTTTAGTCTTTCGCATTGGGAAGCATCATGGAAATAGAGTCTTGTAGAGGAAACTTTCATCTTGGTCGAATGGGATTCACAAATTAGGGTTTACTTGAACAAAACCCTAATTTTCTCTCTTTGTATGTCTGACTCCTTAGGACACTCTGGATAGGATTGACGAGGCTTGGAAGGCGTGCATATATCTTGTGAGGCCAACACCTTGTGTGATGAGAGCTTTTTTAATTCCTTGTACCAATCATACATTTCTTTATTAGAGAAAATACATACTTTTGAAACTAAGGATATTTTCGTCAAAAAATACTATGAGCTTTCTTTTTCTTTGGAATGAGAGATACATAGAGCCTTCCTATGCATCTTCACGTCTTGAAATAGAGATTGGCGAGTTTCTGGTCCTGGTTTTGGAAATCATGAACTCGAATTCCTTGTTTTGAGCCAGATTCCCTTTATTTTTTCGGAAATTCTGCTTTTCTGGATCCCGTTTCAATTCCATTCTTCTTCGAACATTTAGAGAACTCAATATTCACGTGTATTAGTCCTTTGGAATGATTATATGAGATCTTGGTCGGTCTCTGGCTATATTAAGGTTTTCTTCTTTGAAAATACTCAAAATTGCAATATAAAGGTATTTTGGACAAAATTCATTATGACCTCGTTTTTGTTGAAGAGTGATGAAAAAAAGGGATTGAGAGAGGCTTTTGGAACCTTCCAAGATAATAAGAGAGGCTCAGTCCCTTTCTCCTTTAGAATAAATCCCCTTTTCACCAAATTCTTGAAATTGGGGCTATTTTTCGTCAAAACCATAATTCTCTTCGACTTTAATCCCTCTGAAAAAATTCTGAGAGAATAAATCACGTCTCACTGTCCTAGGAGAGCATCCTCACAAATGAAAAGGGCTTATTCGTGGCTTGGAGGAATTTCTTGGAAGAAAGAAAACCCTCAGTTTCCTTATTTGATCCAAATTCCTCTAATTTCCTCTTTTAGCTCTAATTCCTTTTGCTTCAAGGCTTCCCTTTTGGAGTTGAATCAATAAGGGAAGTATCTTTGTCATGTGATAATACATGAAAAACGGTACACCTCTTCCCACAAATTCTCTTTCCATTAGAATTCCGTATCTTTGGCTGCGGCATGCATATATATATAGACACGCATGTGTAGTTGAATTTTATGAACAATTTTTGATTTCTTCTTTTATTTAAAAGCTGTTAGAGCATAACTCGGTTGAACCCACCAAGCGTTGGTATGTCAAGTTTGGTTGTCATATTTTAGTAAATCTAAACTCATGTTAAGAGTCGCTTGATTATGTACTAGAGTCAACTTCGATAGGTTAGCTTGAAAGTATTAGGATATGAGACATTACAAGTATTGCGAAGACTTGAAGATGTGAAGAAGCAAGGAGCTAAAACGAAAACAATCATCCTTCCACTTGAGGTTAGTGATATTTGACTTGAATTGTTTCATTCCCTAACGTTTGTTTCAAGTCGTGCATATTGAAAACAAAACTGCGAAGCATATTTGAACTCTAGATAGACATAGTATTAAGGAATACAATATGGGGTTTATTGTTTAACCATTAAACTTTGTAGATTAGACATCGCCATAATCGTTTGAATTCTATTGTGATTATGTATGGGTATGAGGTGAGGATTTCATCCTAGGGAACAATGTTTTACATGTGTTCTAAGGAAGTAAGTTCATAAACTTGTTTGTGAACCGAAAAGGAAATTGCCAGGTGTTATTTGGTTTTGTTATTCATTGCTTATCTTATGAACAACCAATATGTGTGATTGAGTATAACCGCTCACAACTTGTTTGTGTTCTTGGTAGAACTATTCACAAAGGCCTGACTTATGTATTGGTATGACTTTTATTAGTGAAACCGATCTTAAGTAATCACCTGAGATGGTATGATCGGGTTTGTGTTTTGTCTGACCAAATTTTGGAAAGGGGAACCGATCCTAGTAAGGGTGCAGTACATCATAAAGGGGAACCGATCCTTGTATGGGGTGCATCAAGGTTTATAGCAGAAATGGGAACCGATCTTATGAACATGTGCAACATGTTTTTAGGCAAAGGGGATCCGATCCTATGGACATGTGCAACACATATAAGTTAGATACCATATATATGTGGGGAACCGATCCTAGTACCTAGTCACCCGAATTTTGGAAAGATAGTGTGACTATGCACAGTACTCACATGGAGGTAGAGCCGAAACTTGTTTTGGTAGAACCATTAAACCCATGATTGTGATTGAATGTTTGTTTGATCAATCACATAGTTCTTGAAAGTCAGATGAACCAATTCTAAACTTGTTTGGGAGTGTGGAAAATCGGTTTCAAGGTTGTAAGTGTGAAAGAGAACTTACAAAGTAAGGATGTCGACATACTTTAAACACGTGCTGTGAATGTTTATTTCTTTAATTGTTCAAAGTTATTCCTTAATAGCTAAAGGAAGAAAATCCCAGGATCGAAGCATAAGAAAGTTAAGAATGTTTTAATTAACGTTATTAATTTCATTTTGTAGGGAAATATAAGAATTAGTAATGTGCATTTACTAATTAGATTTTCCGAGAGATTTCGATAATTATTTTTGGACAGAGCATTTCCAGGAATTATGGAAACCGAATTTATGCTTTAATGAATATCTTGAGAATATTTTCGGTTTTGGAAATTCCTTGGTGTCAAACTTTCTTGTCTATAAATACTTGAAGTTTGCCTTTTTAGCAAACTAATCCTTCGTAACAACAGACTTCCTCTTTGTTGTTGTTAATGGTGTAGCCACCTATTCGAAGAGGAGAGTAACCTAATTAGGAGAAATCTCTTATGGCCGCTCAGTTTAAAGTCTTCTTTGGGATTGAGAATCTCTAGCGTGTATAGTTGGTGGGAAAATAGATAATTGCGGTTTATCTTTTGTTTTCATTGATTTGATTGACTAACGGTGGTTGAAATATGATTGCACCTAGTTTGTTTATGCTTGAGAATCTTCTCTTCTGATATAAGATTCACTCAAACTAGTTAGAGTTTCGACAGGGAGATTTATACTGTTGTTAGTGCTAAAGACGATCTTTTGATAATCCATTGTTAACAGACAACGTTATGTGCTTGATTGATCACAAGAGATTCAAGTGATTGTATGCAGGTTTTTATTGAAGATCTAAGAAGATTTGAAGACGAAGAAGATATTGAAGATTTCTGATTTGTGGGTTCATAATCTTTGGTGTGCACAATACTTTTTTCGGTAAAAGAGGATATCCTTGTGGTAGATTGGATTGATTAATTGAGTAGATCGGCATCAACACAATTATTTGGATTAAGAGTGTTGTTAGCTTAATATTAAACGATTACTTCGGTAATTGAACATAAGATAGATCTAAGGACCCGACGAAGGAGTTTATGTTAAGATAAACAGAAGAGCCTTTGTCCAACTCATATCACTTGGTTGAAGAGAGTTGATACCAAACAGATTTGTTGTTCCTTTACTGTGTGGAATACGAACCAAAGGATTTGATCCAAGAATGTGACTTATTTATAACTTGGAGGCGTGGGAGTACAGACGGAACTAGGTGAACTATAGGTTTAGTTGCTTGGTCTCAACTATACGAAGTTGGTGTAGTTTTGTGTAGCGGATTAATCCTGAGAGTATTCAATTCTGGATTAGGTCCAGGGGGTTTTCTGCATTTGCGGTTTCCTCATTAACAAAATCTTTCTGTGTCATTTACTTTATATTTTCCGCATTATAATTGTTTTATTATAATTAAAGTAAATTACACAAACGTTAATTCCTATTTACTTGATAAGTGAATCCTATTGTGTTTGGTTAAGTTCGAACCTTTTTATCAAGTAACATATTTCGTTGTTTTATTGTCTCGATCTCGTATCCATAGACGATCACACGAAGTGTGAACCGTTTAGTTGTATTGTCTCGACTCAGTCCATAGACGATCACTTTCGGATAAAGGACTTATAGGTAGGAAAGGTTTTAGCTTGAGTTATATTTGGATACCCTCGCCTTTTCAAAAGAAGACTTCATTCATATTATTCCTTCTTTTGATTAGAACTGATTTTCCATCATGTCTGCAAATACGCTCAACGTTATGATTTCCAGTAATGTTAACAGTAGCAGTGATTCCGCCCATTCTTGCCATAGTTCGATGAAACCCGCAAATTCTATTATCTTAGCTGTAAAATGCAAATCTTCTGACCAGGTATGTGTTCCTACTCTTAATTCATTATTTCTTGTTTTGTTGCTTCATATTCTGACATAACATATTTCTGGAAAATCATATGACGCTCAGGCAAGTGATCTTGAACATATGCTAGAGTCCCCGGGGAGGCGATCCAGAACTCTTCCTTGCCAAACTATCCTGGAAAAAAGCTATGATAAACTCTAGGTTGGTCTTGCGATTTCGTGCACGGGAACTTGCTTTATCAGAACTCGAGTTTTAGTTTTCATTGATGAAGCCGGATTTAAAGCGCTCAAAAATAGTCGTCTATACATATTCGGCTTTAAAACCTCGACCTCAATTATGGAAAGAAATAGAAATAGCTAACCAATGCAAAAGAAATAACTTGACTCTGATTTAATTAGTTTAACCAGCTAGGCATACGCTTTCGACTTCAGTTTTCCACTTCCTCGCTCCTCATCGTGTGATAATCTGAATTGATAAAGGAGTCCTTGTATTATTTGGACTTCTGGCATGCCCCAATGTTTCAACGTCACCTTTTGAGTATAGTGTCTTTAGTAAATCTCCTTGGATTAATCAGAAACATGTCTCCTAATTGATTTTTCATTTATAATCTTCTATTATGAATTTAATACTCTTATTAAGCCCAGGTTGCTAATGCAAAGAAGAGAATTGAAACTGGTAGTGGAGTAGGAGTTACCGTGAATTTGAGTCAGATTATAGAGTGTAACCCTCATTCTTTGGAATACACAGATGCTAACATGAAAGCTCTAATTTCTTCTTCACTTACGTCCGGTCACGCCGAGTTGTCTGGTGATGGTTTGACCGGTGGTCTTCACTTCATCCCAAGTATGGAAACTATTTACCCTGGTTATGAAATTATAGGTGGATTTAGTGTTCCCAATCGCCATGCCTTGCTGTATTCTCAAATATGGGTGAAATTTGGTCACGTTGCTACAACTGAGATTTTGAAACATAGATCCCTTCTTGTTATGTTTGTGGACGAACTTTTGTCTACTGTGGAGGAAATGTGTTCAAAATCCTTCAATGAAATTACCAAAGAATCGATATCCAGATGGGAAAAGATGATCTCTTCTTGCGAAGGCGTTATCTTCAACATAGGAAGGCTGCGCTCGGAGTTTGAGTCCATTCAAAAGGAATATGCAGCTCTTCGAGAGTTCCCCGATTTTTCATATCTTGTCTTAGTATTGGAAGAACAACAATTTGTCGAGGAAGGATTGGCTCTCGGACTCATGAAAGAAAATTTTGACAACAAAGTGTCGACTTGTTTGCAGAAGGTTGGAACATGGGCACGCAGAGAAAAGAAATTGATGAAAGGATTCCTCTAAAGGGTATCTATTTTCCTTAGAATGATCTCAATTCCTTAGGTTAAATAGGTTCGATTTGAAATAACATTACTGAAAACTTCCATGAGATATTGCAACTTTTTGTGAAATTATATTTTATTAAGAAAAGAGATGTTCAATTCTAAAAAAAAAATACGCCTTAATCCACTTTTCATTGATTGCCATACCTTCCTGCTTGCCATTCATGTCTACTATCTCTTAATACCCACTAGTTGTAGCCTTCGAGATGACAAATGTCCCTTCCCAATTACGGGAAAACTTTAGAGCTGGTTTATTTTTTCGGACGTATTTTGCTGTCATCAAAACTAAGTCTCCAACTTGGAAAGTAAATAGAAAGATTCTCTTATGCCTTAACACGTATGGCGTCCACTGTATCCAGATCCTCTATTCGAGAAATCGAGGCCTCAGTCGCGTTTCAATGAACTCCGCTTGCCATAGCAATTCGAGCTGACCGAATCTTGATTTCCACAGGTAAAATTGCATACGTTCCGTAAACTAAGGAATAAGGCGACACACCTGTAGAGGTCTTAGGCGCAGTCCGATACGCCCATAATGCCATCGGTAATTGATCATGCCAAGACCTAGCGTTATCATGCAGGGTTCGGCTAAGAATATGAATCAATGTCTTGTTAGTACTTTCAGCCAATCTGTTTCCCTGAGATAGTAAGGGATGGAAAAGATATGTTGTTTACCATATCCATGAAGCATGTCATAAACCTTTTGATTAACAAACAGGGTTTCATTATCTGATATGATATATTTAGGGACACCAAACCTGCAGATTATGTGTTCCTTGATAAACTCTGTGATTGTAACCCCTTTTGTACTTTTAAGAGGGATAGCCTCTATACCATTTAGTAAAATACTTTGTAGCCGTTATTATGTACTCATGTTATTGCGAAGAAGGCGGGTTAATTTTACCAATCAAATCAAGTCCACAACTGTAAAATGGCCAAGGACTACTGAAGGAATGCAGGGGAACGCTTGGTGCATGAATCAAGTCCGCATGAGTCTGATACTTGTGACATTTTCGAAAAAAAGACGCAGCGTCGTCTTCCATTGTGGGACAACAATACTTTCAGTGTATATGAAAAAGCATCATTCTCTTTCCCTGATGATCCTTTTTGTGGACTTCTTTGAGAACGGTATCGCCTCAGTTTTTCCCAAGCAACGTAATAAATCTCCTCCAAAACTTTTCCGGTACAATGTCCCATTATGATAAATAAATCTCTTGGCCCTCATGGAAAGTTTAGCGGCCGCACATTCGTCTGAAGGTAAGATGTTATCATGGAGGTAAAGGATAAAGGGTTCCCGCTAATCTCCACCATCATTGATAATAAACGATTCTGCTTGATGAGAAGACGCCTGAAAATCAGGACAGGTTCCCTGCAGTTCCCGGGCTTGAGCTTTCATGGTAGGCTGGTAGTACCCAGACGTTGAAGCCTTCTGTATAGGGTAATATCTAATGACTGACCACATATCTCCTTGTGAACCATTTCTAATTGTCGTTATGCCTCTGTTTCTCCAATGCATCTCGATAAGGACAAGTCCGGATTTCTGCGATACAATACGTCGTGATGCATGAAGAAATTCTTCAGTTTTTTGAGATGAATCTTTTTCTCGGGTGTTGGGTTGTTAAGTTCCTTAATTATTGAGGATATCCAGTCGTTATGCTCATCAATAGATTGCTCAGGACACGTTCTAGAAAGAGTACGCCTCTAGACAGTGAAAGTCTTCTCAGCTCCTTCAAACTTGAGCTTTGATGCCAGGGTAGCAAGGCAATCAGCATGGTTGTTACCTGTCCGTCCCACGTGAATCATGATTGTTTCATAAAAATGTGATAAGAGTTTTTGTGCATCGGATCTATATGGCGCCAACGTAATCTCCTTTAACGAGTTCAACCCATTCATTTGGTTTGTCAATAATTTAGAATCACCTCTGATTTCGAGACGTGAAGCTCCAGCTTGTTTGGCTAATGACAACCCTATCAGAAATGCTTCATATTCGGCCGAGTTGTTGGTACATTTAAAGCCAAGCTTCAATAAGTGAGAAAATATCTCCCCAGTTGGGGATACCAAAACGATACCATCTCCTCCTGTTCCAGTGTTAGGGGTGGCTGACCCATCAAAGTAGAGAAGACATTCGTCATCTTTTACTAAAAAGATCTCTGGGAAATCTCCGGGTACATATTCATGTAATGAGGTAGTATCATGTCCTGGAAAAGCTGCTAGGAGATCTGTTACGGATTGCCCTTTTATTTGTTTTGGATTAGCGCAATCTATGTCGAATTCACACCTCTGTAATAACCACCGGGCCGTTCTTCCAGAGAGAACAGGTTTCGCCAATAAAAATCTTATGGGATCTGTTTTGGTAATAAGCGTGACTTTGTTTTCCAACAAATAATGTCTGAGCTTTTGGATATCGAACACAAGGGATAGACACGCCTTTTATACCTTTGGATATCTCAGCTCTGCATCTTTCAACGTACGACTGATGTAATAAACTGGGTGCTCGGTCCCATCATCATCCTCTTGAGCGATCAAGGCACCAATGGTTGTATCACTCGAAGTCGTGTATAAAAGTAATGGCTGTCCATGCAGTGGAGCTTTCATAACGTTATGCGAGAGTAACAATCATTGAATCTATTCGAAGGCGTGTTGTTGGAAGGAAGTCCATATGAATTGAGCATCTTTTTTAAGCAGAGGAACAAAGGCAGCTACAAAGTGGTCTAAGCCTGGAATGAATCGCCGAACGTATGAAACTTTCCCCATCAAACTTTTAAGTTCTCTCGCCGTTTGCGGCGGGGTCATAGTGGCTATCGTTTGAGATTTACTGGGATCTACTTTAATCCCTTCCTCCGTCACCTTGAACCCTAAAAACTTTCCGGAGGATACCTCGAACGCGTATTTTAAGGGGTTCATCCGAAGATTGTATCCCCTACATCTTTCAAAAACCTGTCGGAGAATTTCAAAGTGGGATGCTCTAGTTTTTAATTTGACAACCACATCGTCAACATAATCTTCAATTTGTTTATACATCATGTCGTGAAATATCTCCGTCATTGCTCTTTGGTAAGTGTCTCATGTGTTCTTAAGTCCAAAAGTCATGACGATGTAATAAAAATTCCCGATGGGAGTACGAAACGCTGTTTTTTCGGCATCTCCCTCGAACATTTTTATTTGATTATATCTGTTATAGCCATCCATAAAAGAGAACATGGCATGGACACTAGTGGAATCTATACCAGCATGTCAATATTTGGTAATGGAAAATCATTTTTCGGGCATCACATATTTAGATCTCGGAAATCTACACAACACCTGATTTTCCCCTTTTTCTTCTTGACTGGTACAACATTCGCTAACCAGGTAGGATGTTGGATAGGTTTGATAAACCCGTCTGTGAGTAGCTTCTATACTTGAACTTTTATCTATTCTTCTACTTCATGTATGAAGTGCCTTGGATGCTGTATCACTGGTTTAGATCCATGAATTATATGAAGATGATGCATTATCAATTTTTCGTCTAGCCCTGGCATCTCTTCGTAAGTCCAAGCAAAAATATCCTGGTATTTTTTGAGTAAGGCTACCAATAGTAGACGTTCTTCTGGTGACAGGAACGCACTGATAGGTACAGGTCTGGGAGATTCCTCAGTTCCAACGTTTACAATCTCAAGAGTATCTGTTGTAGACGTTGTACCATCTTGCATTTGGGGAGGTGCTTCCTGGATCTCGTCTTCCTCTAGATTATTGGGTTGATCAAGAAATCGGGGATGTGGGCCTCGGTTCTTACTGTCTTGCTCAGAACTGGTCTCCATAGATAGTTTTCCATTAGAATTGATAAAGCTTCCTATCTTGATAGTGACCATGTTTATAACCTAACCTTTCAACTGAGTGGACAACCTTCCACCGCGGTTGCCAAAATATAGTTACCTAAAATCTGATAGTGAGTTACGGGAGGTTGAGCACGAACATTCTTCGCTTAACCCACGCACAGTGGTCGTTTAAAGGCTGCTTCAGTCACAGGGAAGAGATCATAGAACTCTAGGGTTTGAATAAGAATTACTCTGAGAGGTTATGAGAAAGATGATCGTAGCTTGGAGAAAAAGATGACCTATTTATAGCTGAATTCTGTAATCTCAGGTCGGTGAAGATAGGGATTACTTTTCGTGCCGTGCGGAGCAATTATCCCGTCTCTTCAGGAATAGAGATAAACTAGGTTGAGTTTATATCATTATTCCACTGCCTTTACTCTCTCCTGCAGTGAGAAATAAGCCGGGTAATTCTCACACGTACCGTAGACCGCCAAATGAAAACCCTAATTGTTATCCCCCCATTTGTGTTAAGCTGAGTCAACTTTTGTGATGACGTGTTAAGAGAAAGAAATATTCTCTTTAGCCGAGTTGGCCAAGATAGAGAGATGTTCTCCGATTTGTAAGAATGACTAGCATGAGTGAGTCACGTGAAAAGGCATGGGATGCCTCAGAATTCATGTAGAGAGGAGACTCGACTCCCTCATGAGGCTCGTGCCTAGCATGGGGAATATTCATCCTTAGCTGAGATTTCCCGAGAGATTTTAATCTCTCCGAGATTTTGCAGACGAATCAAAATCTATACGAAGATTTTCTTAAGGGATCTGAATCTCTCTGCGGTCAGCTGGGACTCATTTTAGAGAGAGAGAGAGAGAGAGAGAAAAAAAAAGGATTTATACGCCCGATTAATGCCTATGCAAGACTTTGGCTCACTTATGTTTGACCAGTGTATCTTGCAGAGATGTGCTAGGAATCAACTGTGTGTCCATATGATGGGCCAACAAGATCAGTGTATCACGAAAGGATGTTCTAGGAGTCCGTCGAAAGGGCCCGGAGGCAGAATAACCAGTGTATCTCGCGGGGATGTCCTAGGAGTTATTCATAAACCTCAGTAAGTCGAGTCAAAGCCTAGAGCAGACATGACAAGTGTATCTGGCGATGATGTACTAGAAATCAGTCCTTGATCTCAAATAGGGTGAGTTGTTCTTACAGGAGACATGCATATCTCCGCTCTGGGTCAAAAGTCCGTCAGGGACGTTTTTACGCATATATATATAGCCTACATGACCAAAAGTATCCCGTCGAGGATGTATACTAGGAATCATGGCATCACAATCAGCTTCGTCTCGCGAAGACATGTTGTGGCTGTTCTGGTTCATAAGTCCATTGGAGACGTTTTACGCTCTACAGAACCTACGTGACCAGCAGTATCTCGTCGAGGATGTGCACTAGGAGTCACGACATCACGACCAGCAGAGTCTCGCGGGGACATATACTTGAAATCGTGGCTAAGAATGCCTTCATGCCAAAGGATTAATCTCTCTCGTGATAGTTGAATTTTGTCTATGGTCTTGAGATCACACTTTTGCCCCTTATCCAAATTTCACCATCTACATATGGTACATAGAGAAAGCCATCTCTGACAAGCAAATTGATTTTAGAAATTATGAAGGGGATAGGAAACAGAGAAAGTGTGGATGAGAAATAGGGAAAACCTTTATAAACTTCACCATCGATTGAGAGTTGCTTTCTAATATCACTTTTGAAAGATCAAGAATTTTGGGCAATTGGATCTCTATTATAAAAGCTTGGCCTTCATCCTCCGATGTATGTTTTGTACCTGCCGAACCACATATATAAAAAATTTGGCAAGCAACCACATCACCGTGTCTACTTCTAATGATAACACTGACATATATTTCGTCGCTTCATCAATACAACTTTAATTTTATCTATAATGAGGTGCATTACAAAAAAGAGATAACATGGTTGCCTAGATGACATAGACATGACTCGTCTTCAGAAGTTCTGGAGAAACCTAAGTATCTGATGTACGTCATTGATGTATATCATTCCTTCGACAAGTACAACATTGATGTTATGTCGAAATCATCGAAAATATAGAAAAGTATACTTTGTAACTTTATACAATAAGTTTTAGAGAAAAACTAATGTATATCATTCCTTCGACACTTTTATCATAGATGACAATCAAGTCACATTATACTACAACCATGTAAACAAACTCTACATGTTATGTCTTCAATATATAAGATTGTGAGAACCAGATAGAAAAGGAACATTTGTTCAATAGTTACTAACCTCAATTTAAATAGTGATGTATTCATATTTTTTTTCTTCCGCTCGTCTTCAAATTTTAAAGAGTAGCTACAATTTTGTCTCAACATTTTTAAGTCCTAAAGTCTAATTAACCTAACTAATTTGACTATAATAAGCAATTCAATCTGTGAGTTTTGGAATCTCAACTTGACAACCATGCTTGACATACCAACGCTTGTTGGATCAACCGAGCAGTGCTCTAACACAATTTTTACAACTCAATTACTTGTACAACATGAATAAAAAACAGTTGAAAACTATAACTTACTAGAGTACGTCCCAAATATGCACGAAGTCTAAAAAATACATAGTAGTTATTGAAAATACGAAAGTACCCAAATACACCACAATATTTTATTTATCAACCTATAAGTCCTCTTCCGAATGTGATCGTCTATGGACAAAGTCGAAACACTACGACAATTCGGTTCACACTTTCTGTGATCGTATATGGATACGAGATCGAGACAATACGGCACCAAGATCACTTATGTGATTGACTATGGATACAAGATCGAGAGGATAATGACAACAAAGTGTTACTTTATAATAGGTTCGGTAATAACCGAAACTCTATAGGATCACTATCAAGTATTACGGAGTTAACGTACGTACTTGTGTATTTTACTTAATTATAAAATAAATTATAATGCGGAAAACAAAGTAAAAGACATAGCAAGATTTTGTTAATGAGGAAACTGCAAATACAGAAAAACTCCGGGACCTAGTCCAGTTTTGAGTATTCTCCGAATTAGCCGTTATACAAAATCTAAACCAACTTTTTATCGTTGAGACCAAGCAGACTACCCCTATATACTTAGTTCCCTAAGTATACCTGCGCCTTCGAATTCTAGAGTCACGCACGTGTAGCAAGTCCTTTGAATCGTAATCCAAACAGCAAAGAAAGAATTTGTTTGGTAACCACTCTAATCAATCTTGCTAAAAGATTATAATAAGTCGTTGACAAAGGATCTTATTTTTAATCTAATAAAATCATTTGTCCGGTTAGATCAATCTATACAATAACTACTGAAATAGTCAAGTCTAGATTCACACTCAATCAATATACATCTCAAAGAGAAATATAGAGAATTCCGATCTCACGCAGCTAATCAATCAGATCTATCAAAGATAAATCGATTCTAGTTGGATCCCAGCCGATCAAGGTTTGTGCACTAAATCCACAATATACGAAAACTAATATGAATTCTTCTTCGTCTTCAAATCTGCTATTGCTTTTAGATAACTGCACAACAACACTTGAATCTCTTATGATCAATCACACACAGAACGTAGTCTATTAACAATGGATTATCACAAGATGTCTTTAGATCTAACAACAATTCTAAAGATCATGTTGATACTTTGATCTAGTATGAGTGAATCTTATATCAGAAGAGAATATTCTCAAGAATAAAAAAACTAGGTGCAATCAAAGTTTCAACAACCGTTAGTCAATCAAATCAAATCGAAAACTAAAAACACTGCAATTATCAAGTTTCCCACCAACGGTACTCGTAGAGCTTCTTTATCCCACATAAGTCTTTAAACTAGCGGGTTGTAAGAGATTTCACCTAATTAGGATACTTTCCTCTCCAATTAGACGGATCTACCATAAACAACAAGAAATGGAGTTTTCCTGGCTCTTAGGATAGTTTGCTAAAAATGCAAACTTAAGTATTTATATACCAAGGATGTTTGTACACCAAGGAAATTCCAAAACCGAAAATATTCTCAAGATATGCATTGAATGCCCAAACTCAGTCTTCCTAATTCCAATAAATGTTGGTCTAATATTTCCGAAATCTCTCATAGAAAATCTCCAATTAGTAAATGCATATTACTAATGTTTATTCTCTAGATCTACGCATTAATTGCTGGTAATTAAAGCATATAAAACCAAAAACCTTAATTAAAAGATTCTTAAATTATTTCGGCATAGGATCATCTTGAGTACCAAGGAATATCTTTGAACAATAAACGATAAGAGTTATTGCTCGTGTTCAAAGTATGTTGACATCTTTTCACTGCAAATCCTTATTTCGTATTTACATGGGTTTGCTTCTTAGAATCGGTTCTACCACACTTCCAAACAAGTTTAGAATTGGTTCTACCAGTATTCCAAGACTAATATGTGATCGGTCATACCAAGTCGCAATGGTTAGTTGTGATCGGTCCTACCAGGTCACATACATGGGTTCAGATCGGTTCTACCTAAACATGGTATCTACTTGTGATCGGTCATACCAGTTACTAGTATCGGTTATATCAATTACAAGGATCGGTCACATACACTTATGATCGGTCACACCAATTATAAGGATCGATCATACCATCTCATGGTAATTACTTAGGATCGTCTACACCAATTACCAGGACCCGTCATACCAAATCATAAGTCTAGGTATTGTGATCGGTTATACCAAGATACATAACCTGAATTAAGATCGGTTCTACCAACTCACACATATTGGTCATCAAAGAATATGCAATGAATAGTCGTCCCAATAAACCTATTGATTTCCCTTTCGATTCATGAAACAAGTTCATGAATGTACTTCCTTTAAACAAATGTAAAACATTGTTTCCTAGGATGAAATCTTCACCATACACCCATTCACATAATCATAAAACTATATAGAAGATTATGTCAACGTCATATCTACGAAATTCAAAAGATAAGCGTTATACTTCGTAGTCTAATTACTTAATATTACGATCCATTATGATCATGTCTCATCACTGGAGTATTATATACAGTATATACATCTTCACAATTATGTTTTCAATATAACACGACTTGAAAGATACGTCAGGAATGAAACAAGTTAAAGTCAATATTACTAACCTCAGGTGGAAGGATGATATCATTGTTGTAGTTCGTTACTTCTTCTCATTCTTCAGGTATTCGGAGTAATACTTGTATGTCTCAACATTCCTAGACTTTCTAGTCTGACCTAAACGAAGTTGACTCTAGTATTTAATTAAACGACTCTAGATGAGTTTTGATACTAAAATATGACAATCAAACTTGACATACCAACGCTTGGTGAGTTCAAGCGAGATATGCTCTAAAAATTATAAATGAAGGTTAAAACATCAATCAGAAAAAGGTCAAACTTTGATATCCCCGCTTGTAAGACACATGAATGATCAACTGAGAAACTATTCTACAAGTTATGTTTTGCATGATTATTCCAGTACCCATAAAGTTGTGTATCACCTTGATTCTTTTGATGTACGAAGATTTGTGACATGAAGAACGGATGATGGTCTTCTTCTTCAAGAAAAAATGATAAAAAATACACAAAAAGAAAAGATGAAAGTTATCCAAATAATATACAAACAAATTGATTTACAATGATATGAAGAACACTATTAATTACCTCAAAGCTTGAAATAAATACCACATAATGCATGAACTTAAGTATGCATTGCATTAGACGCATTTGGATGCACAAGTTCCTCTACTGTTGTTCACCTCAAATTGGTACTCATGGACTCCCAGGTTATCATACTTTCAGAGTACCTGCAAAAAAAACGACAAAAGAGGATGAGACAACAAAACTTAATCCTAAAACAAAAACGAAAGGAAGAAAGAAAAAAACCTTGACGTGTAAATAATGAGGTTTGTGTTTTGCTCAACGCTTTATATAGGGAGGCACCAGACGCGCAAATTTCATAATTAAAAAGCAAACAAAAAAGCTTTCTTTAGAAATACTATTAACCAATATCTAAAGAAATTTATAATGTTTAGAATTTTGGACAACCACATTTATTTGTTACAATATCCTCATTTATTGAATGCCTTTTCACATACATTTGGGACAAAAAATTTGCCTAAAAAATAATAGAGCGTCTTCTACACACCTATGAAGAGAATCATTGTTTTTATTCTTTATCTTTTTTTTATGGAAGAACAACATTAAAAAGAAAAAATATTGAAACACCTTCTATTGTACTTTTCTACAAAAGTTTTTGTCCTTTAATATTCGTTATCAACAACTAAGTTCAGCATCTTGATATTTGTTTACCTTTTATTTTTATTGGTTATTCAGTTAGGATCACTATATGGCTTAAATGTTTGATGTTGGTTCTTATCCATTGAGAAAAACATTAGCAATCCAGTGTTGAAGGAATAAATTATTTTCTTAATTTTTGAGATATAACAGAGCACATGGAATAATGTAAGCAGGGTCATATTGCATATCGAAGTCCCTGGTACTCTTATTTTCTTCAGCTTTTTCTCAATAGTCGTGCGTCTAGTATCCGCTCTTGTATGTTTCTTAATTATTTAAGGAAGAAAATTATCCTAATATAATTACTCTAACTTTTCTTATCTTTACAATCTTATGGTAATCTAACCATTTTATGTTATTGTAGATCTCCATTAAAAACCAGTTAAATAACAATGAAGATTGGTTCATGGATAATTGTAAGACTCCATTGATATTTAGTGTCTTTTTAATATAAAACATTTCGCAAATTTTTTGAACTGGGTAACGTTTATCTTGTTAGTAGCATATACCGTTTCAATTTTTGTAAATTTTTTAACATAAAATATGCTTGAGAAATAACGGAGAACTAATATATACTTGTTAAATAATGCATGTTTTTTTGGTGTCACTGGTTCCAATGTATGTTGTAATGTACATCCGAAACAGCTGAACATAATGATTATTGTGTTGGAAATTACTTCCCAATCAAATTTTATCAGATGTTCCAATAATATACGGATCCTTAATTTCCATAGATTAATCTATGATACATTTAATTAATGTTTTATCTCTTGACATAAGAATGCGACATCTTTCTCTGATATCAGTACAATGGTAAGGGAAGTGTGTGATAACTTTGCCTTTATACTAGACTTTTCCCAATAAGTAAAACGGTTGCATTTTAAATATATCTTTAATGTAAGTTTGATTGAGATTGACATGATTAACATTCATTTTTTTGTGTGGAAAAAGCACGCTTCAATCTAAAGGTAAACATCTACATTTCCATGAAAAACTGGTCATAATTAACCACAACCTCTAGTTAATGAGAACGCTCGAAAAAGAAACGTTTTTTGTACATAAAATTATCTATCAAAACTAATGTACTAGGTTTGTTTTACGTTGAATGATCTATAAATAGTGAATGTTACAAAGATTTTAAATCTTCAACTCATTACAATCACGAACCTGAGTGGAATTCATATAATTGTACAGAGGTCAATTCCTTGAGATGGGACCAGACGAAATTGCCGCGAATTGCAATGGAAAAAACAGAAGTGAAAAGAGAAATGTACGTTTATTTAGTATTTATTTTGTTTGAAGTTTTTTAATTTTAATTGTTTATTAAAGGCAAAAGGAAGATGACGATTCCTGATACAAATGATGATGAGCAGAAACGAAAAGTACGGAGAAAAGATGATATTGAACAACACAATTACAAGGCTATATTACCGGTGCTCAGTGGACAAATGTCCAATGAAAAAAACTGTCGATATGTCATCAGATCCGGATAAAACGATAATAATATCCTACAAAGGAATGGGTTACAAACACAATGTATGTCCATCTCCATCTTTAGTGGAAGAGTCTGATGTTGGGTTTGATTGCGGATCTTCCATATATTTTGGGAAACAAATATATTCATCCCCTATTTTTCATCATCATCCAACACCTTTCCAACATTTTGTAACATTGTTCCAATGAATTTCAGTGCAACTTTGCATCGGCTTTCATTAATAGTACTCCTAGAACACGTTACTAGTGCTATTATTTATTTATTTATTTATTTTTAATACAAAGAAATAGAACGTGAAAAAGAAAAGCTAAGTTGCATGTACCTGTAAGAAAAGAAACATCGTTTTTTTGCCATTAAATACTAAGCAAACGTTCATTTTTCAGGGATGTGCTTGTGCCATTAGATGTGGAGGTATGTAGTTGCTTAAAAAATTGTTGTCTATCGACCATAAAATACCCAGTTGCCTTTATAAAGTACTTATATATATAATGTCAACGGTTCTTTACATGTACATAACAATTTTCTAATGTGCAAGAACCACTAAAGCTTATACGACTCAATAAGAATTCCTTCCACCCCTTAAAGAGAATTTTTCAAAGTAAATAACATTAAGTAATATCAATTTAAGAATGGATATATATGTAGGTTATATATATACATATATGACATATGTGGTATCACATATGTCACAAAATAAATCACTTCAGTTGTTATATATATTAGGCAATGACGAAATGAATGAAGTATTAACCGAGGCGCGTCAATTGCTGGTTGAGAACAATCGATTCGTTACCATATCCGAAAAGCTAGCTTGTCTCAAAAGAAACTCCTTAAAAGAAACAAATTGATGTGAAACACATTACTTTTTCATAGTTTTTTTTCCTTTCAATTTGTATATTCTAATGTATCCACTATTAAATATCCAGTCAAGATCACAACCAAGATTCTGCGACAAAAATAAAAAATAAAAAATTGAAGCACAAAGTTATAATTGTTGATCACAACAAAAGAAAATATAACAGTTGGTTGTTATTACCCTTATCGTAAATACCGATCAAGCTTTATCTTAGTCATGCCAAACATAAGTATGTAAGTTTAATAACTCTAAGCCCCGAAGCTAGAACCAACACCAAAAATCAAATAAAAACACTTAAATCGGTAACCAACACAACAAATAAACCCTAAATTCGAAGATAAAATTGTTGTTGCATACAAGAATCAAGGATTGAAAGATGACAAGAAGAGGAAACCATGGTTTACCTTGAAAGTTCATTCTAGCTAGTTTTTTTATTCAACAAATTAAATAGAAACTTTTATAGGGTAATTATAACAATCTTATTCTTTCGCAAACTCCATCCTTACACCCTGTTTACATCAAACAAAACTCAACAAATATTATTTTTATTAGTGTTATAACTCAATCTTTACAACCTTTATATGTTGGTAATGTTTGTGTTGTTTGAGGTTTTTGATTATATATAGTGTTAGAGCATCGCTTGGACGAACTCGCAAGTTTTTCTATCTCAAGCTTGTTGTTAATGTTAGATATACAAAACTATATATGATTTCTAGTATATTAAAGTCAAGTCTCGGACTAGGTAGTTGAGTATGAAAAGTCACTAAATAACCCTCAAAGATTGAAGACTGAAGCAAAAACGAAAATATTTGCGAGAACTTTATCAACAAAGAGTTATGTGAAGGATGACCTTTACTATTTAACATTTTATCATATGAGACTATGTCGTATGATTTTTAGTGAGTCCAAATTTGTGCACCTCTTCAAAACCAGGGTGCACATTCCAGCGCTCTTTATTGAAAGGTTATATTTATTTACTCTTATCATAAAATCAGTTTTATACTTCGTATTTTACTCCCTAATAAAAGTATTCTCTCTCTGTGTTTTTAATCTTTCTCATTCTCAAAATAGTAATCAGGTTTATTTTCTTCTAATCTTGATGATTCTAAAATTTATATGGTACTTTTTATGTTATTCTATAGATTTATAGAAATCAAATTATTTTGGGTATTCTTTTCTTGGAGGTGTTTTGAGATTTTTTTCCTTCAGTGAGAAAAAAAATACAAATTATTGTAGAATTAGATGGTTTCACAGTTGTCTATAAAGTTTTACTGAATAGAGAGAGTATTGAGCAATTGGCTATCTGGTGTTATGAAAACAAGGGTAATTCAATGATTTTTATTAAATTCAAATCTACAGTTGAAGAATAATTAATCTGTTCAGCGTTGAGTTTTTCTTCACATGTTTAAAAACAGATTTAAGCAAAATCCACGCTATAATCATGTGTAATATGATTGAAGCAGATCATTCTTGTTTGTATAATAGTTAATCGTTGAAGTATGATGATAAAAAATATCAGTCTTTTCAAATGGGTGAAGTTTTTTTTTTATGATTTAGGTTCTTGTTATTCTTCTACCATGAATATTAATTGAATCAGAGCCATGAGTTCCGCAAGAAGTTCAAATTTCATAGTTTGAATAACAGGTTTATCACTGATATGTTGATTGAATCCACGGTATGTTGATTCAGTCCGTTTATGTGGTATACGGATAATGCGTGATTGGTATGATACTGTGATGAAATGGTTTTGGGTTCAAATTGGATTTTTCCTCAGGGTTCTAAATCAGGTTGCAATAGAAGAGAGTGAAAAAATAAAATGGCGATAATTAAGATCAAAAATATTATGCACCTTTAATCACTTTTGTATTCAATCTAATTTTTAAAGAACAAAAAAAAGAAAGGATAAACGAAACCAGAAACCAGTTGAAATAAGTTAACCAATAGCAAAGGACGGATTGTGTGCCCCGGTTTTGGAGGGTGCACAAATTTGAACTCGCTTTTGTAAATTTAATTATACAAAAAAGAAATTTCGAGTTCAAGCTTGTATTGTTAAACTCTCGAAATATGATTCAAGCAATGAAATATCTAGATCCTTAACAATCTTAGTTAAAAATAATTAATTGTGTAAGAACTATTTTTGGTTCAAGTTGATTATTTGAAAAATTCCCAAGAAACAATGTATACTTTATATGGATATTGGGAATATTTAAAATTAATTATGTGAGAAAAAGAACTTCTTGGTGATAGGTAAACATAGTTGCGTGTTTTACCAAAGTTAGTTTGAATTCCGCAGACTGTAGAGGTTCGCAAACCCGGTTTGCAAAACCTTTACATCTGTGTTAGGGAATTAGGTAGTGTCACAAACCCGGTTTGCGAACCCCCACCTGCTGAATTTCGCAAACTTCCAAGGTTTGCAAACCCTTGTGGCCTGACTTTCACGAATTTCTAATGTATGAAAACCCTCGTGGCCGGACTTCACGAGCTGTCAGAGGTGTGCAAACCTGTCTAGTTCCACTTTAGAAAAAATACATAAACTATTATATATATTTATGTTCGATTTTGCTAAGATTCTTATAGACACTTCTACGACAAACTTTATTCACTAAATCACTTCGTGTTTGCGGATCATTGATTAAGTCTTGAGTGTTATTGGACACCGCTTTGTGCTTGTAAGTTCAAAGGCTACTGAGATACTATGAACCATCATTGTGCAGGTTCCAGAACCTTGGACCATAATGCATATTCTTCTGTATAATTTCAAGATGGACTTCTCACATGCTTACATGAATTCCTAATAAGAATTTCATCTAAACTGAGAAATTTTTTGATTGGATCTCAATCTATCTTATCTTGAATTCTAAACTACCTAGAGCCTTGGTAACCTATAAATAGAGAGACTCCTGCAACTGGATTTCTTTACCCCCGACGCTCTTGTGTCCTAGTTGCGAAGCTAGAGTCATCCTTTATAATAACATATATAGGTTTCATCTGAAAAACATAATTAAGTTACGACTTTGAAGACTTTACTAAGGTATTTGTTAAGCCCGGTCAGACTATCTTTTACCTGATAGGTATTGAACTCGGATCTTGTTCTTATTGATCTTTGAGGTTTTTGTAATCTCAGATCAGGAACAAGATAGACGGAAATCATAAAGTTCTCCTTGTCTCAAACTTTCTGATTCTTCAAGATACATATCTACAAAAAAATTTATATTGGTTTGGATTGTTCTTGAAAGGTGGTTAGTAATCCAGGATTCTCAGCTAACTGCTGGACTTTGTCAATGACAAACATATTTCCAAACCTAAATTGAAAAGTCAATAGGGAATTCAAATATGCTTGTCTGTTAGAGGCAGATTGGTGAAAAAGCGGGGGTCTAACAACCACACCCAATATTTTGCTTAGCAATCTGTATGGACTAACTTCAATATACTTTCAAGAGAATCAACTAGACAGTCAGACTCAATCTTAAGAAAAGTATATCAAAGAGTTATATCTCTATTTCTCAATTCAATCCGCAATCAAACAAATAGGAATTTGCGATCCCGATTGAATATAAGAAATAACTTGGACGGTATCAAAAACCAATATCCAAGTGTCAATCAATTTAATCAACAACCAAAGGTTGGATTCATTAATTGAACTTACGCACAACCTGTGATATTTCAATTATATAGAAAATATAACGTGGAAAAGAAATAACACAGACACCAAAAATTTTGTTAACGAGGAAACCACAAATGCAGAAAAACCCCGGGACCTAGTCCAGATTTGAACATCATACTGTATTAAGCCGCTACAGACACTAGCCTACTCCAAGTTAACTTCGGACTGGAATGTAGTTGAGCCCTAACCAATCTCACACTGATCAAGGTACAGTCGCGTTCCTTACGCCTCTGGAACCACGCCGTATTCTGCGCACTTGATTCCCTTAGATGATCTCACCCACAACTAAGAGTTGCTACGACCCAAAGTCGAAGACTTGATAAACCAATCTGTCTCACACAGAAAAGTTTATTGAATAGATAAATTTGTCTCCCACAGATATACCTATGAGTTTTGTTCCGTCTTTTGATAAATCAAGGTGAACATGAACCAATTGATATACCAGACTTAAATTCCCGAAAAACAGCCTAGAAATATCAATCACCTCACAATAATCTTAATTGTCTGGTAGCGAAATAAGATATTGTGGAATCACAAACGATGAGATGAAGATGTTTGTGACTACTTTTTATCTTGCCTATCGGAGATTAAATCTCGAGAAAATCTTAGAGAAGATAGTACTCAATCACGATAGAAAACAACAAGATCAAAACACGCAACTACAGAGAAAATAGTTGGGTCTGGCTTCATAATCCCAATGAAGTCTTCAAGTCGTTAACGTACAGGGAAAAAACTAAGGTTAAAAGAGAATCGACTCTAGTCGCAACTAGTATCACACAGGAGGTGTGGGGATTAGGTTTCCCAGTTTCTAGAGGTCTCCCTTATATAGTCTTTAAATCAGGGTTTGAAATGAATGTTACCTTGGTAAAAAAGCATTCAATATTCACCGTTAGATGAAAACCTGATTAGACTCAAGCTAATATCTTTCAACCATTATATCGAACTTAGCTTGTTACACACAAATGAAAAGTGACTTCATTTAGACACGAGTAACCGTACCTAAACGTGTGCACCTTTGTTGGCTAACCAGTAGTTAACCGAAGTTAGCTATATGAACACTCTCATATCAACCTTATTCATCTTAACCACAACTAGTTAAAGTGACTCAAATGAAACTAGTTATAGAGTTGTTCGATTGTTATATTCTCATAGAAGTATACAAGAAACAATTGAAGCAAAATCGATTTGATTCACTCAAATCAATTCATGAATAATATAGCCACGGTTTGCAAAAGATTGCATTCCTTATTATATACGTGTATTAGTTCATGAACAAACCGATTTTAGAGCATAACCAACTCAAGTATGCAGACTGGTATGCATACCTAATTAGCCGGACTTGGACTATAACGGGTACGCATAATTTCGTACACTTCTGTTGATGGTGGTTTTTAACTTATGGCGAAAACTGTAAAAGTTTGTCTACCTGACCCAGCATCATAAGTAGTAGACCTCGATATATCTATATTCTGCAGGGAATTTCGAGAATATATCAGAATCTGACGAGCACCCATGTATCTCTTCCTATTACATTGAAACTCAAGCTCCTAGATGAATTGTTCACTAGTATAGAGCCTAATGAGTATTTAAGCTCCTAACTGCTTACCCGCTAATGCCAGAGCCCGCCTAGTATTTTCCTATGTTATGTTCCCCAGCTGAAATTTCAATGTTGACATGACGATTAATTTTCACTCGCAGCAGAGTAGCACGAATCTCCCAAAGTGTCAATATTGAAATCTGCATTAAAACACTCGCGTAGGCTACACCACCCTCTGATAAATAGATCAGCGTATTTACACACCTTTTGATTAAAAGTTAGCGCGATCGAACGCGTTTGAATTTCTTAAGGAAAACCTAGACTTTCCATATCAGTCTTAAAATCAATCACGGCCATATGATTTGGCCAGTCGATTCAACAATCTTAGCTTCTTCCTAGCGGAACTAGGAAATCTCCATAGTGTCCACCGACGGGCCTATTATTACCACAGCTGGTCGGAATACTTTTAATTCACCCGCAACATCCTTGGTTGTTAGTCAGAAGTTAGGGTGATCGCGCTGTTGAAAGATATCTCAAACGAACTAAGACCGGCAAAAACGGTCTCAAAAATATCACGAACGTCCAACTTAGCTAGCCTAGTTGGACGGATTAGATCTTCCCTCGAATGATCAAGAGGGTACTAGTGTGATCATCGGTGACCCAACTATATTCTTGGTCAATCGACTTGCCCGTGGCAAACCAGAAACGCGTTGAATCACGTGCCCAAAGAAGGGTGATCGCGCGATTTTTAAAACCCTGAATTGAATAACCCGCAAATCAATCGTGTCCTATCATCTTCGCCAACCTAGTTGAACGACTTAGAACCAGTTTCAGGCGACCAACGAGGTGCTAGCGCGTTCACTGGTGACCCAGCTCCATACCTGGTTGATCAAACTACACATATCCATATAAGAGTGCATCAAACCGTTTGCCCAAAGTAGCGCGATCGCGCGCTCTTTAAACCCTAAAATTGAATCAACGGAAGTATGCAACTGCCGCAAATCATCTCCGCCATCCAACTTCGCCAGACGAGTCGACCGTCCTAGTTTTGATTCCAGGTGACCAACAAGATGTTGTCGTGATCACCATCCACTCCTCTTTCATGCGGAACGATCGGCCAAGCAACAACGAGCCCATAAGAATCCCAAACGATCTCCCAAAGGTTACTAGTTGCGCTACTTTCATGTAAGTCAACAACAGTCATTAACTGCCGCAAATCGTCTCATCCACTCAACTTGGCTAGTCGATTTAAGCGGTCCAGATCTAAACTGGATCGACCAATAGGATTTTAGAATGGATACCAGTCGCCACTCTCCTATAGGGACTGATCGACCACTCCCTGGGATGCGCGCATAGCACCTACCAACTCCGTAAAAGAGGGAGGTCATGCTCCTTTTAAGACATTGAGATCTGCGGCTGACTTAGACGAGCTTAGAAACAATGATGCTTTATATGCATCGATTGTAAACGATGTTTATAAATATTTTTTCTACAAATATTTTTGACCTAAAAGCACCATGTGCTGCTTTAAACGGCAAGTCTCACGACTTGACCTACTTACTCGAGATATCAAACATGTCGCAAACTGGGGGATGCTCACAAGGGTATTGGTCTGGCGGTTTACAGCTTGCGGTGTGCAGCGCGCCCATTAAGAGAAAGTGTCAGGAAGGACGTACAGTTAACAGTAATGAGATTAGTGGGTGAAAGTGTGACCAGTCTTCCCTCATAACGGAACATGATGATCACCACTTTTCGCACAACCCCACTTCTCCACTACTTAACTTCCTCCACTTACTATGAGATTAGGGTGCACTCAATGACTTGTATGAATAAGTTTTCAACCTATTTCAAAGACAACACAAGTGTTATCAACACATGTAGACAGAAACCATTTTCTGATACAATTCACAAAACAGCCATACCTTCATAATTCAACATTCTGATCTCAAACACCTTCTTCGCTTCCCTCCCTAATATCAACCCCTTCTCCTTTACTTGTGACCGAATTCAATCTGGAACGGTCATTTCTTGGTTTAGGCCAAAGTCTTACAGATTGATCTCTCGAATCTAAAAATACTCCCGTGCAGTGCATTTGTTTAGGTTTGAATTCGTTTCTCATCAACACACCCAAATTTACCAGAAACAGCAGAATCAGTTTTTATCCCAAAACAACTGGCAACCGTAGTGGGAGATTAATCTCTCATTTGTGAAGTACATTTATCAATTTTCAATTCAATCTTCCTAATCTCAAAATGGTGGATCTTAGGTTTGGATCAGCGACAAATCCCAATGCTACTGGCGCTGATAACACCCCTGGTGTCCACACTCCTGCCGGAAGGAATCAGGTCCGCCAGGAATGAAGATACACGTGAGACTCGAGGAAACAGACATCTCATTAACAAGCAATACAACACTCAACCCTCGGTAAGCATGGTGAGTGTGGGAGGAAAGAGAAAACCTCCAGTTGCAGAACAACAATCCAAACGTGCAGCACCAGTACAACAGACAGGTCAACCTCGAAAATCCGTGACTAAGACTCTTTGAAAAGGCGAGGGTACCAAAATATACCTCAAGATAAACTTTTCCTACCTATAATTCCTTTCTCCGAAAGTGATTGTCTATGGACTGAGTCGAGACAATGCAACTAATCGGTTCACACTTCGTGTGATCGTCTATGGATACGAGATCGAGACAATACAACAACGAAGTATGTTTACTTGATAAAAAGGTTCGGACTTAACCAAATACAATAGGATTGTTTATCAAGTAAATAGGAATTAACATTTGTATAATTTACTTTAATTATAATGCGGAAATATAAAGTAAATGACACATCAATATTTTGTTAACGAGGAAACCGCAAATGCAGAAAAACCCCGTGACCTTGTCCAGAATTAAATACTCTCAGGATTAAGCCGCTACACAAAATTAAAACAACTTCATATAGTTGAGACCAAGCAACTAAACCTATAGTTCACCTAGTTCCGTCTGTATTCCTACGCCTCCAACTTATGAATAATTCACGTACTTGGAACAATTCCTTTGGTTCGTATTCCAAACAGTAAATGAACAACAAATATGTTTGGTATCAACTCTATTCAACCAAGTGATGTGAGTCGGACAAAGACTCTTATGTTTATCTTAACATAAACTCCTTCGTCGGGTTCTTAGATCTATCTTATGTTCAACTACCAAAGGTAATTGTTAAGATTTTGCAATCAATAATTTTAATCACAAAGAATTGTATTGATGCCGATCTACAAAACTAATCAATCCAATCTACCACCAGGATAAACTGATTATAGTTGGATCCTTTTATACCGAAACAAGTATTGTGCACACCAAAGATTATGAACCCCAAATCAGAAATCTTCAATATCTTCTTTGTCTTCAAATCTTCTTAGATCTTCAATAAACACCTGCACACAACAACTTGAATCTCTTGTGATCAATCACGCAAAGAACGGAGTCTGTTAACAATGGATTATCACAAGATCGTCTTTAGAACTAACAACAGTCTAAATTTCCCTGTCGAAACTTCGATCTAGTTTGAGTGAATCTTATGTCAGAAGAGAAGATTCCCAAGCATAAACAAACTAGGTGAAATCAAAGTTCAACCATCGTGTCAATCAAATCAATCGAAAACACAAGATAAACCGCAATTATCTAGTTTCCCACCAGCGGTACTCGTAGAACTTCTCAATCCCAAAGAAGACTTTATACTGAGCGGCTGTAAGAGATTTCGCCTAATTAGGTTACTCTCCTCTCCGAATAGGCGGTTGCACCAGTAACAACAAAACCGAGGAAGTTTGCTGTCACGAAGGATTAGTTTGCTAGAAATGCAAACTTCAAGTATTTATAGACAAGGAAGTTTGGACACCAAGATATTTCCAAAACCAAAAATATTCTCAAAGATATTCAATATATTCCAAATTCGGTTTCCTTAATTCCTGGAAATGCTCTGTCCAAAATAATGACCGAAAATCTCTTTGGAAAATCTCAACTAGTAAATGCACATTACTAATTCTTATTTTCCTAAAAAAAAATTAACAACCTTAATTAAAAGATTCTTAACTTATTTATATTTCGATCCTGGGATTTTCTTCCTGTAGCTATTAAGGAATAACTTTGAACAATAAAAGATAAACATTACTCTACGTGTTCAAAGTATGCCAAAATCCTTACTTTGTAAGTCCTCTTTCATACTTACAACCTTGAAACCGATTTGCCACACTTCCAAACAAGTTTAGAATTGGTTCATATGACTTTCAAGAACTATGTGATTGATCAAGAACACTCAATCACAAATCATAGGTTTAACGGTTCTACCAAAACAAGTTTCGGTTCTACCTCCATATGAGTACTGTGCATAGTCACACTAGCTTTCCAAATTTTGGTTGACTAGGTACTAGGATCGGTTCCCCACATATATATGGTATCTAACTTATATGAGTTGCACATGTCCATAGGATCGGTTCCCCTTTGCCTAAAAACGTGTTGCACATGTCCATAGGATCGGTTCCCCTTTCTGCTACAAACTTGTTGCATCTCATACAAGAATCGATTCCCCTTTGTGATGTGTTGCACCTCTTCATAAGATCGGTTCCCCTTTACCCAGATTCGGTTCAACAAATCACAAACTTGATCATACCATCTCATGTGATTACTTAAGATCGGTCTCACTAATAAAAGTCATACCAATACATAAGTCAGGCATTTGTGAATATTTTTACCAAGAAGACAAACAAGTCGTGAGCGTTTATACTAAATCACACATATTGGATGTTCACAAGATATATAATGAATAACAATCCCAATAATTCCTGGCGATTTCCTTTTCGATTCATAAACAAGTTTATGAACTTACTTCCTTAAAACACATGTAAAAACAGTGTTTCCTATGATGAAATCCTCACCTCATACCCATACATAATCACGATAGCATTTAAACGATTATGTCGATGTCTTATCTACAAAGTTTAATGGTTAAGCAATAAACCTCATATTGTATTCCTTAATACTATGTCTATCTAGAGTGTTCATGCTTCGCAGTTTCGTTTTCAATATGCACGACTTGAAAGATACGTTAGGGAATGAAACAGTTCAAGTCAAATATCACTAACCTCAAGTGGAAGGATGATGTTTTCGTTGTAGATTCTTACTTCTTCACTTCTTCAAGTCTTCACAATACTTGTAATGTCTCATATCCTAATACTTTCAAGCTAACCTATATGAAGTTGACTCAAGTACATAATCAACCGACTCTTAAAATGAGTTTTGATTCACTAAAATATGACAACCAAACTTGACATACCAACGCTTGGTGGGTTCAACCGAGATATGCTCTAACACTCTTGTTCAGCAACAAGAGACAAAAGAATCTCTCCAAACTTGAGGTTCGTCAATCACCCAACCAGTGACTGCAATGAATTCCAAGGAGAGGAGGATGCAGGAGAAATTAAATTAGGCACTGAAGGAGTGCACAAAAATCCTCTTCCGGTCAGTAGTTGCATGATTTCTGGGGACTTCGTCCACAAAACCGTACAGACCATGATGGAGCATTTAAGCAAGCAATGATAGGCGAGTTTCCGCACACATGGAATCAAGGGGGAGATGCTTCACAGAAAATAAAGAAGGAAGAGTAAACTCACATACGTGATTTATCAAAGCCCGTCAATGTTCACGGTCGTTTCCAATCAAGGTTCGTGCTCGTAGCTGCCACTCCTTCCTTTCAAGATCCATGGCCGTAGCCATCACTCGTCACTGCCAAGGTTTGTGCCTGTGGTCATAATTCGTCCCTGTCAAGGATCGTGATCGTAGCCATCCAAGATCCAGCCAACTTGTTTTGTACATAGTCATTGACATGGATGCAAGAGGGTGATACCCTCATCATGGTCAACCCATCGACCATACAGGATAGAACCACGTAAACTGGGGACTGAGGTTCAGCATGAAATTCCTTCGTCGTCAGTCAAGGATGTCTTCAACACAAGAGAGACGGTTAATCAAGAAGCATGTAATTTTCAAGGGAAAATCAAACTGAAGGTTGGTCGAATCCTTAACCATTATTGTTATCTCCCCTATTTCAAATCACCGGAGAAGCGTTGCATGCGTTGAGATGTTACAATATAAACGGTATTCTTTCCCATGAGGATAAAACACGACTTTCCGGCCAGCACTATTTGTGTGCCTTATTCCCATCTGCCATATCGTATCGCCTCGGAAGAATGGGAAGAACTCATTTTTCGAAATCAAGGGTTAAGGGCGCCCTCAATGGAGTTCTCTCCAGAAGCCGCTTCAACGCACGCTCTCTCCTGACGCCGCTTCAACGCTCTCTCCAGAAGAAGTCGCTTCAACGCTTTCTCCTGAAGCCGCTTAAACGCTCTCTCCAGAAGAAACAACTTCAACGCTCTCTCCTGAAGCCACTTCAACGCACACTCTCTCCTGAAGACGCTTCAACGCTCTCTCGTGAAGCCACTTCAACGCACGCTCTCTCCAGAAGTAGCCGCTTCAACGCTCTCTCCTGAAGAAGCCACTTCAACGCTCTCTCCCGAAGCCGCTTCAACGCTCTCTCCAAAAGAAGCCGCTTCAACGTTCTCTCTCCCGAAGCCGCTTTAGTGCTCACTCCCGAAGCCGCTTAAGCGTTCTTTTCAGAGGTCGAAGCCTCTTCAACACCTCAGCAAGCCACACAGACCAACTGCATCATGTATGCCACATCGACAAAATCAATATCGGTATTTCTAGTTTTCCAATTTCCTATGGAAGGGGTGCATGAGTTTCCGAAATTTCGGATACAATACAGATCTATCAAACACGACTATGATCAACAAGTGACGAATCCAAAAGATTGACGCCTTTATCAATTCGTCAACCACCTTACCAGCAAATACAATGGAAGTACATCTTTCAAGAAAAAATATGCTCAGAATAATTACAAATGGGGACTGCCAGCGCGGGATGCCTTCACGTCTCTCAACCAGTTTATTGTTGATATCAGTATCATCACTGTCAAAGCTTTACGAACCACGGGGATTTCTTAACATGAAGCCATACACGTGCATCGAAGACTTCAAAAGTACGCCGCAGAGATATTCACATATCCGGCCATGCCATCAGAACTAGCACGCATCTACAACTTCTTGTAAGAACGCATTGTATTATCAAGCCGACTCAAAAAATAGAGCTCTAGAGACCAGAAAGAAGTGTAACTGGGGACTGCTCATTGCACCCCATTTAATACAACAATCCAAGATTCGGGATATGATTCAAAAGATGACGCTTGGAATGAATTCCTTGAAGACTTGATGGCAGCACGTCGGCAACGGAATGCCTCTCAGCTCTTCTACTTCACTCAACGGCTCCGGAAGATCTTGCCCATACAAGCCTTCCAAGCATATCATCATCGCAATCATAAAGGAAAGAATAGGCTTGTGAGCTAAAAAGTCAGAATAAATACTATTTCGTTCCACTCAATGCTCAAGAGTTTAAAGAACATTTCAATTGCAACTCAGCAGTCCAGACACTAAACAACTTAAATTCAAGGCCTCTTGCAATTGAGCGCAATGGAGTTTGAAAACAACACCTACTTTGGGTTTTCCTGGCTCGCCTTACTGCTGATTATAACTATTGGAGATTGCTTTGTTGCTATTGACACTCGCTCTACCGCCACTAACAAAGAAAGTCATTCACACCGAGCTAAATATCCGAGTTTGTTCAACTACTGATGGATATTACATTCACGGCTAAAATACGAAGACAAGATGAACTTACCTTGCCGCTGACGATTGGCACGTTTATGATCGAGCTGCTGACAGTGACGAAGAGGAGCCGATCGCTACAAACGAAAACACGGGGCCGAACGAGTGATGTAGTTTTTAAGTGGTAGTAAAGTTCGTTCAACTATATTCATAAGGTTGTCACGAATATCGAGAGGTACTGAGACTTAGGATTTCACCACTAATCACATTCAATTGGTTCATATGATGACTCATAACAATTCTAGCTCTTTTGTTGACTCTTTTCTTTGCCAAAAGTAGATTTTATAAAGCATTAGATGTAAATCACAAGCATGACGCATCAAAAGTTCCTAAAACCCAGCATGCGACATCAAACAAAATCACAACTAATCAAGAAAAATCATAAATCGATTAAAACAAGTGCAAAAGTCATAAAGAATCAATTATAGTTACCAAATGATTGTGAAATAGGGCTTCCTCCATCATCCCAGTGTTGGGGTTTAGCTCCTCATGCGAAAAACACGCTCAAAATATTTAATCATAGCTCAAATAGGTGTTTTTATTGAAGAAGTGAATCTGTAACAGATATAGTTGTTACAGAATCCATTGTTACGGAAGCTGGACTTACAAATAAATTCTAACAGGAATAGTTGTTGCAAAGCTGTTACAAAGGTATTGGATTTGAAAGATTAGATAACGGTTTCTTGCTAAGTTGCGAAGTGTTCTACGACGTTGTTCTTCAGCAGCAGAAACGTCTTCTCTACAACTCTTGATTTTCACCTCTACAGCTTCACCAAGCCCTCGGCTCGGTCCCCCAAAGTCTCAACTCCCTTCTATGAACTCCCAGCAACTTATATATAGCCAACAAAGCGATTTAATCTCCCCAAAACTTCTCGAAATCTCTTCTTTTCTTTTCTTGGCAGTTACGACAATAATCTCTTCCCAAAATTGTTTCACGCGTTTCTGAGCTTTCCAACTTATCTCAAACTCTTCCTTAGATAGATATGTATCTTCGGGAAGAGTTTCTTGCCTTTAGTCTTCCTAGAATTCCAAAAATAAGTCATACAGAGACCCGTGCAAAACCTGACTTCTATTTCTTTTTTCGGCTATTCTAGCCAATTTGGATTCAAAAAAAAAAGACTTAACCAGGCCTGTTTAGGCCTAGGGAGTAAACCCAATCAATTTCAGCCATTGAATTACTCTGGAAATCGATCGAATTCAATCCCTAACTCTGCCAGTTGCATGCATATTTTTCCCGCCAAAAACTATAAAACTTGATTCATCTCCTGCGGATTGTCTAGCCAATTCTGGGCAAAAATAAGACCATTACCATCCCTGTTTAGCCAAGAGGAACAAACCCATTTTATTTCAGCCATTGAATCTCCCTAGAACACCTTCAATTCTTCAACCCTAATTTTGTTCTTATTTTCCCTCCAAAATTCAAATTTCAAATGAAGAAGATGACCTCCCCTTATCCAGCAGTGGTTTCCCTTTAGTAGCTGCCTGAAAATTGATGCCCCTTAGTAATTAGGCTACTCCTTAGTAATTGGTCACCCCTTAGTAATTAGGCTACCCCTTATCCAAAGTGAGAGTCCGTATAGTAATTTTCTCCCACGAGCGCAAAAACCACTGTTTTAGCCAATTTCGCCGCAAAAGCTTATTTCTCCAAAAATACCTACAGGGACATAAAAAGCCATAATAAATATAAAATCGAGCACTAATAATATATACAATTGAGATTATATAAGACAAAAATGTGCCTATCAAATACCCCCAAACTTATTATTTGCTAGTCCTCGAGTAAATTAAATAAAATAAAATCATAACTCGCTGACGCAAGCATCGTCGATTGCATTTAGCGTATGCAATAAGCCTTTAAACCCTTAAGTGTCCCTAGTGGCGGAGTGTTGTCTCCGGAGGGATTACAAGAGATATACCCACAAAACCTTTACACTCCATACCCTAGCTATCTAGGCAGAACCTTGGAAGGCACTAAAGAATCTCCTTGGTTGGCATACTTATTGACTACAAGAGGAAGTACTCTGATGCGAAATTCCAATTGTTGTACACGAGTTTGCACTCAAGCATACTAAAATTCATATAAAGTGACAGAGCTCTACTCAGATAGTCGCACTATGGACATCAATATCCGGAGTCAAAACTAATCACATGGATAAATCAAGAAGATGTATATAGAGAAAAACATAGATGGTTTTGATGTTTACTAAGTGAACGGCGTTTCCCATATCTGTCTGAAGGCCTCTGCCAAAATGAACCTATCCTAATGGATTGAGATACCGGTCTGACTAATATCAACACAACTGGCATATACAAGGGAACCAGTGATCGATAATCCTAATTCTAGTTCAACACAACTGGCATATACAAGGGAACCAGTGGTCGACTTTATTCACTGATTTTTTTTTTTTTTTTAGCTTTTTCGTTTCATTCATTTTTTTTTTTTGATCCGTTTGATCCGTTTGGTCTGGTCTTTTTTTTTCTTTTTCTTTGTAACTCAATCACTCTAATTCACCCTAGCATTGGTAACAACTTTAATCGTGGGCCCCACCTATCACTTAGAGAAACATGGTTTAAAAACAAAACAAAATAAAAATATAAGTGAAAAGGACTCAACGAGATATGGTGAAACTATCATGTTATTTCTAACATCTAAGCTATGTGCTTTTATGAATAGACTCTTCTAGATGTTTCCATCTAATCAGATTGGTTCCTCAACTCCTACGATAAAAATGCTTCCATCCACTTAGATTAGTTAGTGCAATCCTCAATAGGCATAAATTTCTAAGATCTGGAGTTTATTTATTCATACTGCAACTAAAAAGTTTCTCCCATACCCCCAAACTTAAATCTAACATTGTCCTCAATGTTCTAAACATGAAATTAAAAGCATGAACAAGGAGAAATTGTTACCATTTGAAGCAAAAGAGATAAGGAAAGATATTACCGTGTCGCATGAATGTTGGATTACCTCCCAAGAAGTGCTAAGTTTAAAGTCTTCAGCCAGACTAAGAAAGGATTAGTCACCTCATAGAATCATAAAGTAATAGCCGAAATTTCTGTGGGTCATCAAAACCAAATAAAGCTATCACAAATAAAAGGAATCTGCAACCTGTCAAGAAAATAAACAAATAAAGCACACCCTTGTCTAATTTCCTGTTTAAGACAACTACATCTACTTGTGGTTCAGGTTCAGGTTCTATAACTAGGTTCAAATAAAATATTTTCATGGGTTGGAATTCCTCAAAGATAAGATCCGGTTCAGGTATTAGAGTCTGAAGAAACTCAAGTAAAAATTTAAAAGCACATAATAATAACCTGAATAATTGAGGATCCTTAAAGTCAATCAGTTTTGACTCACACAATCGACCACGATGAAACTGGTGGTCAATCTTAATCAAATGTATCGACCCTAATCTCTTAAAATAATTAGGTTTAGTCTCAAAACTAAATAATTGACACAACTGAAATTTATACGTTCCCACAATTGGTTGAAAAATACTTGGTTGGAAAACAAAGTCGATCTTGGTATCATAGCCTGGTCTAACCTCATCAACCAGAGGATCTAACAACTGAACTTCCTTATGGACATCACTAGGTTCAGGAAAACGTGTATGAAGATAATCTTGCAAAATGGTTGAGGCACATATGTCAAGTCCGAAGTGAGGGACCTTTCTAAGAGTTAAGGAACATGGAGAATGATAATCACCCCCAAACTTAGAGTTTTGGGTATCTCTAGATAGACTAGCTACAATTTCCTTAATTTCTAGATCGTTGGAATCCTGAAAATAGTCAATTGCTTCTTCTAGGTTATACTCAAGTGACGCATCCTCACTCATATTTAATAGTTGTACGAGTTCATTTTCTTCGTCTAAGACCATTGTTTCTAAATCGCTAGACTCTAAAACGGTATTCTCAGAATAAACTCGTTCCTCTAAACCATTATCGACTTCGTAATCAAAAGGAAATACTACATCATCTAAAGAAGTGGTATCTCTAATCAAATCCTCTTCCTTTTGAATAGGTGAATAATCATTAAAATTATCGGGATCTGAACCGGAAATAACACTATCATCATAAAGTTCATTTGGAGTAACAAATCCCTGATCACTATACCTACATATTTCAAATTCTTCATCAACACTATCTACATCATAATCATCATAATAACATGAAAATGGTTGAACCTCATCTAAACAAGTAGTGTTACCAATTTTATCCTCGTCATCTTGATTATGAAAATAACTATCCTCATTTTCAAGGGTACTATTGGAATCACTATATTGGAAATTAAGATTATTTCGAGCAATTCTTTCGTTCGTCTCAGCTATCAACTTGAAGGATTCCTCTATAGAAAGTTCTCTTTCGTCATAAACTAAGTTATTCATCTCAGCTAACTTACGTGTCGACTCCTCTAATTTCCTGAGGGACTCTTCTAAAGGAGAAACATAAGAATTTTGCTCGTATGACCGGTGTGTGTGTGGATAGTAATTGGGCTCATCCAGGTATGAGCCATAACCTTGAAAAGGCTGATGTTCCCAACCACTATTCACATTATGGTCAAAGTAGTAACGTCCATTTTGAAACTCAGTCGGATATTCGTTGTATTGGCTCTTGTAATACAAGTTCGACATTCTATTGCAGGGGTGTGAGTTTTCACACAAAATAAAACCCACTGACAGGGGATTCGTGGGTGGATAGAGTCATACCTCCCGTACCAGACGGGCGATGAACCTTTGAAGTCGACTCAGGCCACCGACTCCGATGTCAGTGTACGAACCCGAGGGGCCGAGACAGTATCGTAACTGTCGTCCTTCCCTGCAAACAGTTTATATTTAATCTTAACCCTTCCATAGGGTTTTAAAAAATAATGTCCAGTCCAAAAATAAAGTCCAAAAAGTGTCCAAAAATAAAAAGAAAAATTACAAAAACTAAAACCCTATTTATAGTTTCTAAAAATAAAACAAAATAACTATATACAAAATATTTTTCTTCACTCCTTTCAGATTCCTCTCTTCTTTCCTTCTTTGATGATGCTTTCCTTTTATAGTACTTTTTCTTTCCTTGTAGCTTCGCTCCAATCTGAAAAGAATAGAAAAATACCAAAGGCGTAAAAGAGAACAAAAATTATAAAAGAAATAAAATGAATCTAAAACCTAAAACCTAATACAAATCCGCGTCGGCGGCGCCAAAAATTGATGTGGTTTTTAAGTGGTAGTAAAGTTCGTTCAACTCGGATTGTGTAAAGGTTTGATTTAAGAACTAAGAATAAAAATACTAAAAATATAATCACAAGGTTGTCACGAATATCGAGAGGTACTGAGACTTAGGATTTCACCACTAATCACATTCAATTGGTTCATATGATGACTCATAACAATTCTAACTCTTTTGTTGACTATTTTCTTTGCCAAAAGTAGATTTTATAAAGCATTAGATGTAAATCACAAGCATGACGCATCAAAAGTTCCTAAAACCCATCATGCGACATCAAACAAAATCACAACTAATCAAGAAAAATCATAAATCGATTAAAACAAGTGCAAAAGTCATAAAGAATCAATTATAGTTACCAAGTGATTGTGAGATAGGGCTTCCTCCATCATCCCAGTGTTTGGGTTTAGCTCCTCATGTCAAAAACACGCTCAAAATATTTAATCATGGCTCAACTAGGTGTTTTTATTGAAGAAGTGAATCTGTAACAGATATAGTTGTTACATAATCCACTGTTACGGAAGCTGCCCTTACAAATAAATTCTAACAGGAATAGTTGTTGCAAAGCTGTTACAAAGGTATTGGATTTGAAATATTAGGTAACGGTTTCTTGCTAAGTTGCGAAGTGTTCTACGACGTTGTTCTTCAGCAGCAGAAACTTCTTCTCTGCAACTCTTGATTTTCACCTCTGCAGCTTCACCAAGCCCTCGGCTCGGTCCCCCAAAGTCTCAACTCCCTTCTATGAACTCCCAGCAACTTATATATAGCCAACAGAGCGATTTAATCTCCCCAAAACTTCTCGAAATCTCTTCTTTTCTTTTCTTGGCAGTTACGGCAATAATCTCTTCCCAAAATTGTTTCACGCGTTTCTAAGCTTTCCAACTTATCTCAATCTCTTCCTTAGATAGATATGTATCTTTGGGAAGAGTTTCTTGCCTTTAGTCTTCCTAGAATTCCAAAAATAAGTCATACAGAGACCCGTGCAAAACCTGACTTCTATTTCTTTTTTCGGCTATTCTAGCCAATTTGGGTTCAAAAAAAAAGACTTAACCAGGCCTATTTAGGCCTAGGGAGTAAACCCAATCAATTTCAGCCATTGAATCACTCTGGAAATCGATCGAATTCAATCCCTAACTCTGCCAGTTGCATGCATATTTTTCCCGCCAAAAACTATAAAACTTGATTCATCTCCTGCGGATTGTCTAGCCAATTCTGGGCAAAAATAAGACCATTACCAGCCCTGTTTAGCCAAGAGGAACAAACCCATTTTATTTCAGCCATTGAATCTCCCTAGAACACCTTCAATTCTTCAACCCTAATTTTGTTCTTATTTTCCCTCCAAAATTCAAATTTCAAATGAAGAAGATGACCTCCCCTTATCCAGCAGTGGTTTCCCTTTAGTAGCTGCCTGAAAATTGATGTTCCTTAGTAATTAGGCTACCCCTTAGTAATTGGTCACCCCTTAGTAATTAGGCTACCCCTTATCCAAAGTGAGAGTCTGTATAGTAATTTTCTCCCACGATCGCAAAAACCACTTTTTTAGCCAATTTCGCCGCAAAAGCTTATTTCTCCAAAAATACCTACAGGGACATAAAAAGCCATAATAAATATAAAATCGAGCACTAATAATATATACAATTGAGATTATATAAGACAAAAATGTGCCTATCAACGAGCAACAAAAGAGGGTCGATACCCCTTTTCATACGAATGGAGTTTCTAGATTTTGAACAGAAGAAGGATTCCTTCTTGCTCAATGAACGGGAATAGATGGATGGGCACACCGCACTCATACCCCATTACTAAGCTATCAACACGCTACTACGAAAGCCACTGGCCACGCGATCCCGCTGCTGAAGGACGATTTAGATTTCCCTGGTAATATCTACCTTCTTCGTCTTTTCAATTTTATTTTTCGTCTGTCACCATCTAGTGCTTACCCCGCAACAATGTCACTGTTACGTGCTAAGCAAGGGACTTAATGTTGAAGGTGGTTTTTAGCTTAGGGCGAAAACTGTAAAAGTTTGTCTACCTGACCCAGCATCAGAAGTAGTAGACCTCGATATATCTATATTCCGTAGGGAATTTGGAGAACATATCAGAAAATGATGAGCGCCTATGTCTCTCTTGGTATTACATTGAAACTCAAGCTCCTAGATGAATTGTTCACTAGTAAGCCTAATGAGTATTTAAGCTCCTAGCTGCATTACCCACTAATGACAGAACCCGCCTAGTATTTTCCTATGTTATGTTCCCCACCTGAACTTTCAATGTTGGCATGACATGACGATTAATTTTCACTCGCAGCAGAGTAACACGAATCTCCCGAAGTGTCAATATTGAAATCTGCATGAAAACAGTCGCGTAGTCTACACCAATCTCTGATAAATAGATCAGCTTGTTTACACACCTTTTAATTAAAATTTAGCGCGATCGAACGCGTTTGAATTCCTTAAGGAAAACCTAGACTGTCCATGTCAGTCTTAAAATCAATCACGGCCATATGATTTGGCCAGTCGATTCAACAAGCTTAGCTTCTTCCTAGCGGAAATAGGCAATCTCCATAGTGTCCACCGACGGGCCTACTATTACCAAAGCCGATCCGGATACTTTTAGTTCACTCGTAGCATCCCTTGTCGTTATCCAGAAGTTAGGGTGATCCCGCTATTGAAAGATAGCTCAAACGAACTAAGACCGGCAAAAACTGTCTCAAAAATATCACAAACGTCCAACTTAGCTAGCCTAGTTGGACGGCTTAGATCTTCCCTCGAATGATCAAGAGGGTACTAGCGTGATCATTGGTGACCCAAATATATTCTTGGTCAATCGACTTGCCCGTGGCAAACCAGAAACGCGTTGAATCACGCGCCCAAAGAAGGGTGATCGCGCGACTTTTAAAACCCTAAATTGAATAAGCGGCGTTATACAACTGCCGCAAATCAATCGTGTCTGATCATCTTCGCCGGCCTAGTCGTACGACTTAGATCCAGTTTCAGGCGACCAACAAGGTGCTAGCGCGTTCACTGGTGACCCAACTCCATACCTGGTTGATCAAACTACACATAGCCATCCAAGAGCGCGTCAAACCGTTTGCCCAAAGTAGCGCGATCGCGCGCTCTTTAAACCCTAAAATTGAATCAACGACAGTATGCAACTGCCGCAAATCATCTCTGTCGTACAACTTCGCCAGACGAGTTGACCGGCCTAGATTTGATTCAGGTGACCAACAAGATGTTGTCGTGACCACCATCCACTCCTCTTTCATGAGGAACGATCGGCCAAGCAACAACTAGCCCATAAGGATCCCAAACGATCGCCCAAAGGTAACTAGTTGCGCTACTTGCATGTAGTTCAACAACAGTCATTAACTGTCGCAAATCATCTCAACCACTCAACTTGGCTAGCCGATTTAAGCGGTCCAGATCTAACCTGGATCGAGCGATAGGATTTTAGAATGGCTACCAGTCACCACTCTCCTACGGGGACTGATCGTCCACTCCCTGGGATGCGTGCGTAACACCTACCAACTCCCTAAAAGAGCGCGTTCATGCTCCTATTAAGACATTGAGCTCCTCGGCTGACTTAGACGAGCTTAGAAACAATGATGCTTTATATGCATCGATTGTAAATGTTGTTTTATAAATATTATTTCTACAAATAATTTTGACCTAAAAGCACCATGTGATGCTTTCAACGGCAAGTCTCACGATTCGACCTATTTACTCGAGACATCAAATATGTCGCAAACTGGGGGATGCTCACTGGGGTATTAGTCTGGCGGTTTACAGCGTGCGGCGTGCAACTCGCCTATTACGAGAAAGTGTCAGGAAGGACGGATGGTTAACAGTAGTGAGAGTAGTGGGTGAAAGTATGATCAGTCTTCCCTTTTAGCGGAAATACGATGATCACCACTATCCGCACAACCCCACTTCTCCAGTACTTAACTTCCTCCACTTCCTATGAGATCAAGGTGCGCTCAATGACTTGTATAAATAGGTTTTCAACCTATTTCAAATAAAACACAAGTGTATCAACACAAGTAGACATAAACCATTTTTTGATACAAGTCATAAAATAGCCATACCTTCATAATTCAACATTCTGATCTCAAACACCTTCTTCGCTTCCCTCCCTAAGATCAACCCATTCTCCTTCACTTTTTGACCGAATTGAATCTGGAACGGTCATTTCTTGGTTTAGGCCAGATTCGCATAGGTTGATCTCTCGAATCTAAAAGTATTCCCGTGAAGTGCATTTGTTTAGGATTTGAATACGTTTCTCATCAACACACCCAAATTTACCAAAAACAACAGAATTTGTTTTTACCCCAAAACAACTGGCGACCACATTGGGAGATTAATCTCTCGGTTGTGAAGTCCATTTCTTAATTTTTAGTTCAATCTTCCTGATTTCAAAATGGTGGATCTTAGGTTTGGATCAACGACAAATCCCGATGCTAGTGGCGCTAACAACACCCCGGTGTCCACACTCTTGCCGGTGACACCAATGTATCGCCTACCAGTACGCTCGACACATCTCGTGGTACTACATCCTCAACCACCAACACCAGCGGCGCAGGAAACATTCCCTTAGGCGTGACACATCCAATCACCAGAGACAGAGCCGCTGCTGCCACCCCCAATGTTTCTTCAAGCGTAACTCCCCGGTCGTCACTAGAGCTTCTGGCACTCCCCATCAGGACGAGAAGCTGGAGGAGCCAGAGGAGGCCAAACCCCTATTACCATTGTTGATTTGATGGAAAAATAAGAAGTTCTCACTAAATCTAAGACAGACATCTCAACCTCGAAAATCCGTGACTAAGTCTCTTGTTCAGCAACAAGAGACAGAAGAGTCTTTCCAAACTTGAGGTTCGTCAATCACCCAAGCAGTGACTGCAACGAATTCCAAGGAGAGGAGGATGCGGGAGAAATTAAATTAGGCACTGAAGGAGTGCACATAGATCCTCTTCCGGTCAGGAGTTGCATGATTTCTGCGGACTCCGTCCACAAAACCGTACAGACCATGATGGAGAATTTATGCAAGCAATGATAGGGGAGTTTCCGCACACATGGAATCAAGGGGGAGATGCTTCACCAAAAATAAAGAATGGAGAGTAAACTCACATATGTGATTTATCAAAGCCCGTCAATGTTCACAGTCGTGGCCAATCAAGGTTCGTGCTCGTAGCTGCCGTTCATTCCTTTCAAGATCCATGGCCGTAGCCACCACTCGTCACTGCCAAGGTTTGTGCCCGTGGTCATAATTCGTCCCTGTCAAGGATCGTGATCGTAGCCATCCAAGATCCAACCAACTTGTTTTGTACATAGTCATCAACAAGGATGCAAGAGGGTGATACCCTCATCGTGGTCAACCCATCGACCATACAAGATAGAACCACGTAAACTGAGGACTGAGGCTCATCATGAAATTCCTTCGCCGTCTGTCAAGGAATTCTTCAACACAAGAGAGACGGTCAATCAAGAAGCATGTAATTTGCAAGGGAAAATCAAACTGAAGGTTGGTCGAATCCTTAACCATTATTGTTATCTCCCCTATTTCGAATCACCGGAGAGAACGTTTCATGCGTTGAGATGTTACAATAGAAACGGTATTCTTTCCCATGAGGAGAAAACACGACTTGCCGGCTAGCATTATTTATGTGTCGTCTTCCCATCTGCCATATCGTATCGCCTCAGAAGAATGGGAAGAACTCATTTTTCGAAATCAAGAGTTAAGGGAGCCCTCACTAGAGTTCTTTCCAGAAGATGCTTCAACGCACGCTCTCTCTTGACATCGCTTCAACGCTCTCTCCATAAGAAGCTACTTCAATGCTCTCTACTGAATAAGCCGCTTCAACTCTCTCTCCAGAATAAGCCGCTTCAACGGTCTCTCCTGGAGCCGCTTCAACGCACGCTCTCTCCTGAATCCGCTTAAACGCTCTCTCCAGAAGAAGCCGAAGATGCTGCAACGCTCTCTCCTGAAGCCGCTTCAACGTTCTCTCTTGAAGCCGCTTCAACGCTCTCTCCAGAAGAAGTCGCTTCAACGATCTCTCCCGAAGCTGCTTAAGCGCTCTCTTCATAGGATGAAGCCTCTTCAACACCTCATCAAGCCACACAGACCAATTGCATCATGTATGCCACATCGACAAAATCTGAATCGGTCTTTCTAGATTTCCAATTTCCTATGGAATGGGTGCATGAGCTTCCAAAAGTTCGGATACAATATAGATCCATCAAACACGACTCTAATCAACATGTGACGAATACAAAAGATTGCCTCCTTCATCAATTCTTCAACCACCTTACCAACAAATACAATAAAAGTACATCTTTCAGGATAAAACATGCTAAGAATAATTACACATGGGGACTGCCAGCGCGGGATGCCTTCACGTCTCTCAACCAGTTTATTGTTGATATCGGTATCATCACTGTCAAAGCTTTACGAACGGCAAGAATTTCTTAACATGAAACCGTACACGTCTCCAAATCAACCGTGTATGATCATCTTCGCCGGCCTAGTCGGACGACTTAGATCCAGTTTCAGGCGACCAACGAGGTGCTAGCGCATTCACTGGTGACCCAGCTCCATACCTGGTTGATCGAACTACACATATCCATCCAAGAGCGCGTCAAACCGTTTGCCCAAAGTAGCGCGATCGCGTGCTCTTTAAACCCTAAAATTGAATCAACGGCAGTATGCAACTGCCGCAAATCATCTCCGCCGTTCAACTTTGCCAGACGAGTCGACCGTCCTATATTTGATTTCAGGTGACCAACAAGATGTTCTCGTTATCACCATCCACTCTTCTTTCATGAGAAACGATCGGTCAAGCAACAACTAGCCCATAAAGATCCCAAACGATCGCCCAAAGGTAATTAGTTGCGCTACTTGCATGTAATTCAACAGCAGCATTAACTGCCGCAAATCTTCTCATCCACTCAACTTGGCTAGCCGATTTAAGCGGTCCAAATCTAAACTGGATCGACCGATAGGATTTTAGAATGGCTATCAGTCCCCACTATCCTATAGGGACTGATCGGCCACTCTCTGGGATGCGTGCGTAGCACCTACCAACTCCCTGAAAGAGCGCGGTCATGCTCCTATTAAGACATTGAGCTCCGCGGCTGACTTAGACGAGCTTAGAAACAATGATGCTTTATATGCATCGATTGTAAACGATGTTTTATAAATATTGTTTCTACAAATAATTTTGACCTAAAAGCACCATGTGTTGCTTTCAACGGCAAGTCTCACGACTCGACTTATTTACTCGAGACATCAAACATGTCGCAAACTGGGGGATGCTCACTGGGGTATTGGTCTGGCGGTTTACAGCGTGCGGCGTGCAACGCGCCCATTACGAGAAAGTGTCAGGAAGGACGGACGGTTAACAATAATGAGGGTAGTGGGTGAAAGTGTGACCAGTCTTCCCTCATAACGGAAACACGATGATCACCACCTTCCGCACAACCCCACTTCTCCACTACTTAACTTCCTTCACTTCCTACGAGATCAGATTGCGCTCAATGACTTGTATAAATAGGTTTTCAACCTATTTCAAAGGCAACACAAGTGTAATCGACACAAGTAGACAGAAACCATTTTATGATACAAATCATAAAACATCCATACCTTCATAATTCAACATTCTGATCTCAAACACCTTCTTCGCTTCTCTCCCTAAGATCAACCCTTTCTCCTTCACTTTGTGACCTAATTGAATCTGGAACGGTCATTTCTTGGTTTAGGACAGAGTCTTACAGATTGATCTCTCTAAAAAGTACTCCCGTGCAGTGCATTTGTTTAGGGTTTGAATTCGTTTCTCATCAACACACCCAAATTTACCAAAAACGGCAGAATCAGTTTTTACCCCAAAACAACTTCCAAACTTCAGTTGATTCCAGTACGCGTACAGGTACGCATACTACAGTACCCGGACTTCAAAAGACTTTTCCAGTACGCGTAGCGGTACACATACTCTAGCTCCTGGAATTTACCTGACCTCGCCAGTATGCATACGGGTATGCATACTACATTCCGGTCTTGAACCAGTAAATATGCAAGTACGCATACTTTGCTTGAATCCAATTATGGTTAAGTGTTCTAAACTCCCATTTCAATCATCGAAATATCCTTAGAAGACGACAATATCCGTCTCACACAAACTATTAGCTTCAAAGCAAATTTTAAGTGATCGAATGATCAATACGAAACATTCCGAGTCTACATCAAATGACTGTCTCACATAAATCATGTAAGATGTTACAAGGCGATTTTCACATGATCATCTTTTGACTTTCGTCAAGAATATAAGATGAACTTGGTTAAAGAGAAAGCTTACCAATACATATTTCAAGAAATATGTAAGCGAGTTAAACTCAGCTCGAAATATCAAATGTGTATAAGTATATATAGCTATACGACTTTTGTATCAAATAGGAGATAAAGTAGATAGACTTTTGAGTGATAGATGAGTTCAAGTCTCCACATACCTTTTGTTTATGAAGTTCCACAAGCTCCCCTTAGTAGTTCTTCATCTTTAGTTGATGAACGTCGTGAAGTCTAAAGCTCAACTACACTTTCTATCCTAATCCGAGACTTATCTATAAGTAGACTAGAAATCAAGACTTATAGTTTTGTCAACTAAACTTGACAACAAGCTTGAGATAGCAACGCTTGCGAGTTCGACCGAGCAGTGCTCTAACAATCTCCCCTTTAGTGATAAAACTATCAATACATATGGAATAAAAAATAAATAAACTTTGTAGCTCTCAATCAAAATTCTTGATTTAGTTCCTTAATCGTAAAAGGAACCTATTTACATTACTCGAAATCTTCGTCACTTCCAAGTACTCTAGTGATTCTGAATGTGTTCAACTCAGCATCATAGTTGTTGAAGATCCGTAGCTATAACAATGAGAAAATAGTAGCTCGCAATCATTGTTATACAGTGTCATAGTATTATTACACATCATCAAAGTCCAATTGTATCACAACTTTGACAACAATACTATGGGGATATGTATCACTCCCCCTTAGTCAATACTTCATCTCATATGAAAACCACTCCCCCTTACATAATTATCCGTAAACCATATGTATTTGTAGTATAAACCACATTAATTATCCCCCTTTTTGTCAATATAAATTGGCAAAGGTACGAAAACTAGTGGGATCATAATGAAATTCTCATAAAGATACTTCGTGACTAAGAGAGAACGTATCAACTTTGTTTAGATGATTTCACATAGTCGAAACTTAGTGTATTCATCAAGGAGTTTATAAAGATACAAGAAAACTCCTACAATATTCCACAGCCGCACTCCCCACAAAGATTTGGCAATTAAGCACAAGTTTAATTAAGAACTCTCCCCCATAAAATGTCATTCCCGAAAGAACAACAAGAGCGACCTTATTTTCACAAGAAAAGAAGGGTTTCTTTGGAAATTAACAAATCACATGAAACATGAATTTGTATCCAAAATACTCAATTCAATTAACCACAAGAGAACCCATGATTAATTTAATCGTAAATGCTCAACATAAGAGAACTTATGGAGCCACACATTACTTTCACATTGAAGTGGATCAGGGAAAGACCAATACTGCGGAATATTCAAAGATTCATTCTATTTTTCATCTATATTTGCATAAAGACATATAATAGACTTAATCTTTGCAGAAAAAAGTTCATCCTATCTTCATCAATATTTGCATAATGACATAATAGGCTTAACTTTTGTTGTCAAAAGTCCATTCTATCTTTTATCAATAAAGACATATGATAGACTTAACTTTTAAGCAAAACATGGGACAATCACAGTTCACGGACGCCAACACACATATCCCATAACAAGTTGCAATATACAAAACCATAAAGATTAATATTGCAAAATCATCTTCCAAATAAACTTTAGAATTTAAATAAATAAATCTAAAAACATTGTAAGATGAAAACTGTTGGCAGTAACTATGTGTACTCACAATAATTGTTATTCCAAACCCTAGTTATCCTTCTTAAAACACAAGAATAAATTCTCATAAAAAGTTTCATAGACATTGTAGAGCTTTCTCAGAGCATCTACTGAGAATTATTTCTCATTATTGAAAAACCAATTGATTATGGGATCGTCAATTCCTCTAAATCTTCAGAAATATCAGTTAACTCACTAAGTTCTCTTTTTAGTCCACACAGGGTGTTCTTTGTTAGAGACAACATACGTTCATAGTGAGCTATCTTTTTTAAAGATAAAATGATTTTATATTTTAAATCATTTCTTTTGTTGATGAAATCCTTCGCCATACCTCTAAAGTTATTATCAAAATGACAAACAGGTAATAGGAAGTTAGAGGAAGAACCTTCTTCATCATTTGTATATCTCTCCTTCTTCTTCCTTGAGGAAATGATTCCTTCACAAAGATACATATTAAATGCTTCAACTGCATCCCTTTTTGTGGTACCTCTAGTTACAGGAGCCATGAAACTGTATCTTTCAAAGATAAGAGAAGTGAAGGGCATTTTGATGATCAGAAATGAATATAAATAGCCTATGGACAGCCAAACCCTATAAGAACTTTGAACAAGTCTTTTACGGTTCATGATCCATTATCCATTTTAACAAGAATATATTTTATTAACATAAATAAAATAAGAAATTAACAATTATATAGAACTTGAGCAACCTTGATGCAATCCTCATTTTCTCAAGTTAAAGATGAGGAGCAGATGTCACTAGTATTGGATAGTTACGGAGTGAGCCGAATGCTCACATCTTTTATCACATAGTGACTTATCAAGGTTTGTTGTATAAACAGACTTCTTACCTCGTCTGAATATGGTTCTTTTAGATTTCTTCTTGTCTTCAGGATACCCTGTTGAAGCGTTGATTTCCCAAGGTCAGATTCATTCTTTGCATGTCATTTTGAAGTTTGGCAATCCTTTTGTTGTTCCTCTTGAATTTCCAACACTTACTTTGAACATGATTTGCATTTCCCCAAAACGAACAAATCAAGGAAGATTTATTTTCTTGCTTATTTGCCTCCTGTTTATCATAACATTCATCACCAATTGTTCTAAAACCGGATGGAACAAAAAAGTTGATTGTGCTCACAGTTTTGCTTTTGAACCCTAAACCATTTGTGTTTGCAATAGACTTCTGAACGAATAACATTGCTGAGATTTTGTCAGAACTTCCAGAAAACTTTTGCAGGTCACACTTAAGAGTATTAATCTTTTTTTCCTTCAGAGATAGGGTCCTGGTGAATTCATCATTAAGACAATCTGTCTCAATATTTTTCACTAGTGATGATTCAAGTTTCTCCAACGAAACCTTTAGTTGGAGATTTTCTTGGTGAATTTCTTCACACTTATCTAAGAATTCAAAAATCTCAGTGTCAGACTCAAACTCTGAATCAGAATTCGAGTAGGAGGAAGTTTCTGCTGCGCGAGCTGGAAGTTCATTGCACACATCGAAAGTATGCAAGATATTGACAACCTGGGATGATTTTTCTTGTATTGAATCATCTGAAACATTAACCAGAGAGATACGTTTCTCACATATTTTGCTTCTTTTTACAATATCCTTGATCTTTTATGTAATCAGTGATTTATCAAAATCAACATGATTGGAACAACATTCATCAGCCAAAGACAAGTTAGAAGATTCGCTTGTGCTGGTCAAAGTATTGAACGCAGATGTTCTGGCTGTGTTCTGATCAAGATCAAGTAATTTTAACTTTCCATCAAGAGTATTTCTGGAAAGCGTATCAAGGTTATTTCCTTCAAAGATGGCATGTTTCTTAGAATAATATCTAGATGACAATGATCTGAGAATTTTCATCACAATGTTCTTTTCAGGAATAGTATTACCCAATGCAAAAGATGCATTAATAATTTCAGACACTTTGTGATTAAACTCATCAAATGAAACTTCATCTGCCATACGAAGGTTTTCCCAATCAGAATTTAGGTTTTGAAGCCTAACTTCTTATTCACAGGTATTCCCTTAAAATACGATTTCTAAGATATCCCACGCATATTTAGATCGAGTGCACGTAGCCATATGGTGTTACAGATCTGGGGTAATAGCATGGATGATTGCATTCAATCCGTCAGAGTTTTTCTTTACAACAAGAATCTCGACAGTATCATAATCACCGATATCCTTTGGAACAGTTACATCGCCTACTGTAACAACCGAAGGAAAATAGTCATTAACATAAACCTACGATTGAAAATCACGTGCTTGAGGAAAGGAACGCATATCAATTTTCCACCATAAGTAATTCGAGCCATCGAGTACTGGTGGTACATTTATAGACATAACACTTATGTCCATAGAGTAATATCGCTACAAACACAGACTTGTGAGATCTTAAACGTGTTTGCCTGCTCTGATACCAATTGAAAAAGCGGGGGTCTAACAACCACATCCAATATTTTACTTAGCAATCTGTATGGACTAACTCCAATATACTTTCAAGAGAATCAACTAAACAGTTAGACTCAATCTTAAGAAAAGTATATCAAAGAGTTATACCTCTATTTCTCAATTCAATCCTCAATCAAACAAATAGGAATTTGCGAGCCCGGTTGAACATAAGAAATAACTTGGACGGTATCAAAAACCAATATCCAAGTGTCAATCAATTTATTCAACAACCAAAGGTTGGATTCACAATTGATTGGACTTACGCACTAACTGTGATATTTCAATTATATAGAAAATGTAATGCGAAAAATAAATAACACAGACACCAGAAATTTTGTTAACGAGGAAACCGAAAATGCAGAAAAACCCCGGGACCTAGTCCAGTTTTGAACACCACACTGTATTAAGCCGCTACATATACTAGCCTACTCCATGTTAACTTCGGACAGGAATGTAGTTGAGCCCTAACCAATTTCACACTGATCAAGATACAATCGCGTTCCTTACGCCTCTAGAACCACGCCGGATTCTGCACACTTGATTTCCTTAGATGATCTCACCCACAACTAAGAGTTTCTACGACCCAAAGTGTAAGACTTTATAAACCAATCTGTCTCACACAGAAAAGTCTATTGAATAGATAAATCTATCTCCCACAGATATACCTATGAGTTTTGTTCCGTATTTTGATAAATCAAGGTGAACAAGAACCAATTGATATACCTGACTTATATTCCCGAAGAACAGCCTAGAAATATCAATCACCTCACAATAATCTTAATCGTATGGTAGCGAAACTAGATATTGTAGAATCACAAACGATGAGATGAATATGTTTGTGACTACTTTTTATCTTGCCTATCGGAGATTAAATCTCGAGCAAATCTTAGAAAAGATAGTACTCAATCACGATAAAAAATAGTAAGACCAGAACACCTACAAAGAAAATAGTTGGGTCTGGCTTCACAATCCTAATAAAGTCTTCAAGTCATTAACCTACAAGGTTTTGGAAAAACCTAAGGTTAAAGGAGAATCGACTCTAGTCGCAACTAGTATCACACAGGAGGTGTGGGGATTAGGTTTCCCAGTTTCTAGAGTTCTCCCTTATATAGTCTCCAAATCAGGGTTTGCAATCAATGCTACCTTGGTAATAAAGCATTCAATATTCACCGTTACATAAAAACCTGATTAGACTCTAGCTAATATCTTTTAACCGTTAGATCGAACTTAGCTTGATACACACAAATGAAAAGTGACTTCATTTAGATATGAGTAACCGTACCTAAAGGTGTGCACCTTTGTTGGCTCAACAATAGCTAACCGTAGTTAGCCGTATGAACACTTTCATATCAACCTTATTCATCTTAACCATAACTAGTTCAAATGACTCAAATGAAACTAATTCTAGAGTTTTTCAATTGTTTATACTCTCATAGAAGTATACAAGACACAATTGAAGAAAAATCGATTTTGATTCACTCGAATCAATTCATGAACATTATATCCACGGTTTGCAAAAGATTGCATTCCTTATTATATAAATGTATTAGTTCATGAACAAGCCGATTTTAGAACATAACCCACTCAAGTGTGCAAACGGGTACGCATACCTAAGTAGTCGGACTTGGATTGTGTTCGCCAGTATGTAAACGGGTACGCATACTGTCGTACACTTCCAAACTTAAGTTGATTCACTACAGTACCTGGAATTCAACTGACTTCGCTAGTACTCGTACATGTACGCATACTCTAGCTCCCGGACTTTACCTGACCTCGTTAGTACGCATACGAGTATGCATAATACATTCCGGTCTTGGAGCAACACATATGAAAGTATGCATACTGTGCTTAAATCCAATTATGGTTAAGTGTTCTAAACTCCCATTTCAATTATTAATTTTTTTTTAGAAGACGACAATAGCTGTCTCACACAAACTATTAGCTTCTAAGAAATTTTCAAGTGATTGAATGATCACTATGAAACATTCCGAGTCTACACCAAATGACTTTCTCATATAAATCATGTAAGATGTTACAAAGCCATTTTCACATGATCATCTTTTGACTTTCGTCAAGAATATAAGATGAACTTCGTTAAAGAAAAAACTTACCAACATATATTTCGAGAAATATGTAAGCGAGTCAAACTCAGCTCGGAATACCAAATGTGTATAATTGAAGTCTATATAGCTATATGACTTTTGTCTCAAATAGGATATAGAGTAGATAGATTTTCAAGTAATAGATGAGTTTAAGTCTCCACATACCTTTTGTTGATGAAGTTCCACAAGCACCCCTTAGTAATTCTTCTTCTTCAATCGATGAACGTCGTGAAGTCTAAAGCTCAACTACACTTTCTATCCTAATACGAGACTTAGCTATAAGTAGATTAGAAATCAAGATTTATAGTTTTTTCAACTAAACTTGACAACAAGCTTGAGATAGCAACGCTTGTGAGTTCGACCGAGCAGTGCTCTAACAATTGGTATCAAAAATATTCACCGAGGTTGAAGCAACTCTTGGGATGTAAAGGACGTCATCTAATGGAATCAAATGTGTAAAATCTTGCGAGGTTTAAGAGGCGCAAGGAACATGACTGGAGATGAATTGCTTGGAGGGATAATTTGGTTTCAACTACATTCCATTTTGAAGTCTAATAGTAACCTAGTGTTTGTAGTAATTTAATACAATATGGTATTCAAATTTGGACGAGGTCCCGGGGTTATTCTGAAGGTGCATATTTCCTCGTTAATAAAACTGTGTCATTTGTGTTTCCATTTCTGGATAATATTGTCTTATCTTTATAATTGGAATAACACAAGCAATACGTATCAAAAACATGACATGTTCTTGTTGCATTCACATCTTAAAAGATAGATTGCAAGTTTCATACTTGTTAGAATTAGGATCCTTCTAATTCAGATACGATTAGATTAATCTTGGATCTTTGAGGTGATGGAGTAGAACAAGAGGGGAACTGGTGATGGTTTAGGAAATGAAGAAGATGTTGCTTCTTTTACGAGTAGTGGAAAAGATGGTAGAGAAATTGAAGTCTGAGGAGAGATAATTGATGATTTGTGGTTGGATTTTATGTTTGGTTCGGAACCGATTTGGATTTAGTTTGATCTGATATGGCGATCTCTTCTTCATCTTTCTCAATTCCTAGTCGCCAACTATTCATCAAAGGTGAATATAGAGAATACTAAACAGATTATTGGTATGATTTTATTTCCAATTTTTAACTCAACAGGTTATCTCTATGATTTGTATTTGGTTAAATATTAATTGGTACAATCTAGTGATTATTTGTGTTTGTATTTGATAAAAACAGCGAATTAGAATGATATACGACGTGTTGTTGGTAAATTAAATTGAGTTGTGGAGTTTGGGTATCTTGTTCCGTTGTTGCAGATGATATACCAACAAGAACATCTGAAGAAATTTCCAATGAACTATTAGTGAAGAAGATGAGTGTATTTTAGAAAATTCATTAAATAAAAAAAAACAGTTAACGTTCTGTTTCGAACAACCAATATGATTGGTTTGTTACGTGCACATTCTTTAAATGAGTGCGCACAGAATCGGACTCGTAATTGTTAGTTGACTTTTACAAAAATAAATCCATTTCAATTAACGAAATATCATGCCTACCAATAGGTAAGTAGGAAATGTGCATCCCGGTTAAAATGAGGTGCACGAAGTCGCACTCATCAAAGTCTGGTGAATAAGAATACATATCTAAAGTTGTATTTTCTAGGTACATTTTGTATTTTCAGAGCAAATGCATATATGTGATCTTTCTAGGTGCATGTGTACAATATACGTGAGACAAAACATTCATATTTTACTATGGAACTTGAAAGATGAGGTGCCGAGTACACCACAATTCTTTTGTATTTAACCTATATAAACACACTTTGTATGATCTTTTCAAATCACTAAAGATTAATTAGACAAGATGACCTTGACAATAATCTAAGTTCAACTAGGAAATGATTATGAAACCAATCATTGTTACGAATGTTCAAGTGTTAATTATTTCAACTATAAAAACAATTATAATTTAGACGTAATGTAATAACATAGTCGCCTAAGATTTTGTTAACGAGAAAAATTGTTTGGCAGAAAAAATCAGAGACCTAGTCCAGTTTTAAATACTCTCGTAATTAAATCGCTATACAAATACCTGACCGCAACCCCATATGGTTGAGAGTGAACATACAACCGCTGGTTACTCAGTATCTCTGCGCCTGCAACCAATCTGTCCAACACACTTGAATCCCTCAGCAAAGAGTCACTTCACAACCTGTCGTGAATACTATCACTACCAACCTCTCAATTAGTCCAACTAAAACTCCTTTAGGATGTCTATCAAACAGTCAAAAGATAAACCTTTTGATACGACTACCAAGTTACAAATCAAAGTTAAAATATGATTAAGTTCAGAGTTAAGGATATTCCGATTAGATCTAAGATATCAAGATATATAAGATTTGAAACTCCCTGATCAAGATAAATTAAGATTTACGATTATAAAGTAGTCCACTCGATTACAAGCTTTATATTTGTGATAAATTACCAACCAGTCATTCAACAAGATTTATGTTTAATGAAGCAAACCCACTTGTCAGATCCACAAGTTTTATGTTTATCAAAGATAAGATACTTGTTTTTGCTATACAATCAAGTCGAGCAAATGATCAGACCAAGATCAAAATATTAAAGTCTTCAAAAACAACAACCAACACTTGATTCAATTATATATTTGTTTCACATAATGGAGTTGGTTAATATTGGAAAATCAATAGTTTTATCAACAAATTCTTAATCAATTAAATATGTATTTGCCGATCCAGTATAGTCAACTTTGGCCGAGATGACCGAGATTCTCGGTCTCGATTCATGGACAAGATGACCGACATTCTCGATCTCGGTCCCTGGTCAAGATGGCTGAGATTCCACCAAGATTTTGCATAGAAATTGATGTAGTTTTTAAGTGGTAGTAAAGTTCGTTCAACTCGGATTTGATAAGATTGGGTTCTAGACTTAAAATAAAAATAGAAAATATATATACAAAAGGTTTGTCACAATGTCGAGAGAGACTGAGACTCAGGATTCCACCAAATTCCATTCATGTGATTCAAATAATAATTCCAATCAATTATAGATTAAATATTAAAAATATGGACTCTTATTCTTTGCCAAAAAGTAGATTTTTCAAAAGCAATGATTGTAAATCAAAAGCATGATGTATCAAAAATACATAGACCAAGCATACACCATCAAACGAAATCACACCCATTCAATAAAAATCATAAATCGATTAAAAATCAATGCAAATAGTCATAAAAGAATTATTAGAATTACCACATGCGTGAAATAGGGATTCCTCCGTCATCCCAGTGTTGGGGTTTAGCTCCTCATATTAATCACTTGCTCAAAATACATGTTTATAGCCCAAAAGTTGAATAAAAGAGTGAAAAGAATAAAAACAGTGAATCTGAGACGCACAGAAAGCGTCCAGAGAAGAACGATAGAAAATAAGTGCGTCTGTTGCTGTTGTTTTAAGACTGATGTCTGTCCTTGTCACAGTTGAAGAACGACTGTCTGTGGAATTCTGTTCTTCGTGTTCTTCAATGGCAGCAGCAGCAGTGTACAGAAATCTCTTGATTCACACCTCCTGAGATCTCCTCTCGACCCCAAACTCCTCGTTTCTTTTCTTAGGACTCTCAGCAACCTATTTATACACCACAGGACGATTAAATCTCTCCCAAATCGCTTAAAAATCTCTTCTTTCCTTCCTTGGCAGTCACGACAATAATCGCTTCCCAAATTTGTTTCACACGTTTCTGAGCTCTCCCACTTATCTCAAACTCTTCCTTAGATATATATGTATCTTTGGAAAGAGTTTTAGGTCTTTATTCTCTCTGAATTTCCTAAAACAAATCCACATAGCCGTATTTCCTTATTCACCTCTGTTTCCTTTTTCCGGCCATTCCGCCCAATTTGATCGATCCGAACACATGTATTAACCCTGTCTAGCCATGAGAAGTCCAGCCCACTCTAGCTTAGCAATTAAATCTCCATAAAATAGCTCCAATAATCGAGTCCAAAATTTGCCAGGCGCTGCACATAGTTTCCCGCCAAAATTTCTAATTTGAAACGTGAAGAAGGTGACCTCCCCCTTATCCATTCCGGGGGTCCCTTTAGCAATTGGGGTGGAAATAGTAATTTCTGGGCTTAAACAATAATTTTCGGGGTTCCTCCGGGGTATTTCTGGGTTGTCTCCAACATACTTCTGGTACGTTATATACGGAGGTTCAAATGCCACATTTTGAGCCAATTTCGCCGTAAAAGCTTATTTTTCCAAAAACACCTACAATACATAAAATAAGCAAATAAGTATAAAATTGAGTACTAACAATATATACAATTGAGATACATTAGACACATAAATGCGTCTATCAAATACCCCCAAACTTATTATTTGCTAGTCCCGAGCAAATCAAAACTACAAAATAAAATCCTAACTCACTGTCGCAGGCATCGTCGATTGCATTTAGCGTATGCAATAAGAATTTAAACCCCTAGGTGTCCCTAGTGGACGAGTTATAGTCTCGGGAGGGCTTACTAGAGATATACCCACAAAACCTTAATACTACAGACCTTAGCTATCTACGCAGAACCTTGGAAGGCACTAAAGAATCTCCTTGGTTGGCATACTTATTGACTACAAGAAGAAGTACCCTGATGCGAAATTCCAATTGCTGTACACGAGTTTGCACTCAAGCATACTAAAATTCTTATAAAGTGACAGAGCTCTACTCAGATAGTCGCACTATGGACATCAATATCCGGAGTCAAAACTAATCACATGGATAGATCAAGAAGATGGATATAGAAAAACATAGATGGTTTTGATGTTTACTAAGTGAACGGCGTTCCCATATCTGTCTGAAGGCCTCCGCCAAAATGAACCTATCCTAATGGACTGAGATACCGTTCTGACTAATATCAACACTGCTGGCATATACAAGGGAACCAGCGGCCGATAACCTAAATCTAGGTCAACACAACTGGCATATACAAGGGAACCGGTGGTCGACTTTATTGAATTTATTCCTTTTGGTCAAATGGTCTGGTCTCATTTTTTTTTTCATAATAATTTTTTTTTCAACTTTTTTTTTGGTAACTACCATTTTTTTTTGTATCTCAATCACTCTAATTCACCCTAGCATTGGTAACAACTCGAATCGTGAGTCCCACCTAATCAATTAGAGAAACATAGTTTAAAAATAAAATAAAATAAAAATAGAAGTGAAAAGGACTCAACGAGATATGGTGAAACTATCATGTTTTTTCTAACACCTGAGCTCTGTGCTTTTATGAATAGACTCTTCTAGATGTTGCCATCTAATCAGATTGGTTCCTCAACTCCTACGATCAAAATGCTTGCATCCACTTAGATTAGTTAGTGGAATCCTCAATAGGCATAAATTTCTAAGCTCTGGAGTTTATTTATTCATACTGCAACTAAAAAGTTTCTCCCATACCCCAAACTTAAATCTAACATTGTCCTCAATGTTCTAAAGATGAAATTAAAAGCATGAACAAGGAGAAACTGTCACCATTTGAAGTAAAAGAGATAAGGAAAGATATTACCATGTTGCATGAGATTGGGTTACCTCCCAAAAAGTGCTAAATTTAAAGTCTTCAGCCAGACGTCAAATACCAAAAAATGGCTAATTACCTTTCAAATCATATATCAATAGTCGAAACAACTGTGGGTCAACAAAAGCAAATAAAATTGCCACAATTATCAGACAACTGCACCAAATCAGAAAAATGAACAGACATAGCACATCCTCATCCAAGGTTTCCTGCAAGACAACTGGGTTTTTCTGTTGTGCCCATTTGGGCTTCATATGAGTGTCTTGACAAATTGACTCATTCGAACAACAAGTCTTCAAAATTTCCTCCTGGACAATATCATGAGGATCCGGTTGCGGAGTCGGAAGTGACTCAAGTAATACCTCAGGTACACTAGGCTCGAATCCCAAGTTAGGGACTTCTAATGGAGATAATTGACCATTACTACCCCCAAACTTAGGGTAGTCAGTATTCTCGGACAAACCTCTAACTATTGCTTGAATTTCTGGATCCTCAGAGTCTTTAAAATACTCAAGAGCTTCTTCTAGTTCATTACCCCCAAACTTAGGGTCAACACTACTCTCCGTAAGGCCTAGCACTATGGCTTGAATCTCAGGGTCCGTAGAGTCTTTAAAGTACTCAAGAGCTTCTTCTAGTTCAAAAGTTTGGTCACCTAACTGACTTAAGAGAATTTCCTCATCAAGTTCATCTAAGGAATCACCAAATAAAGTGTCGTCCCAATTATCCTGAGTTAGATCCTGAACTAAAGTGCTAATCATATTCACTTCTTCTAAATCATCGGAAGGTTGTCTATTAACATTAAAGACATTTAGTTCAGTGGTCATATTACCAAAGGATATGTTCATAAGTCCGGTCCTACAGTTGATGACAGCGTTAGCTGTGGCTAAAAATGGGCGACCTAAAATCACCGGTATTTGAGCACTAGGATCCTGAACAGGCTGAGTATCTAGAACAACGAAATCCACTGGATAAATAAATTTATCAACCTCAATCAGAACATCCTCTATGACACCACGAGGTATTTTGACAGACCTATCAGCTAATTGCAATGTCATTTTAGTCGGTTTCAACTTACCAAGACCTAGCTGGTTGTATACATGATAAGGGAGTAAGTTCACACTAGCTCCTAAGTCAAGCAATGCCTTATCTACTGAATAATTACCGATCACACAAGATATGGTGGGGCATCCAGGGTCTTTATACTTAGGGGTGTTTGGTTCAGAAGGATTGAACTTACCTGACCAGCTAAAAAGGCTTTCTTATGGACATTAAGCTTACGCTTTCGTGTACAAAGGTCCTTAAGGAACTTGGCATAAGAGGCATTTGCCTAATTGCTTCTAATAAAGGGATGTTAATGTTTACCTGCTTAAATATCTCTAGTATTTCGTTGAAAGTCGACTCTCTCTTTGTTGGAGCTAACAACTGTGGATATGGGGCTTTGGGTACAAAATGAGACCTGTCGGGAACCACATTGGCATCACTAGAAATTTTATCGGTTTCTTCAGTTAGTGGCTCCTTCTGGGGATCATCTTGGGAACTAGAAGGTGGATCTACAGTATGTCCACTATTAGGCATGGCTACCTTATTGTCTACCGTTTTACCACTCCTAAGGGTTGTGACAGAATTCACTTGATTAAATGGTTTTGCACCTACTTCATTAACTCCTCTAGGGTTGGGTATCGGTTGACTAGGGAACTTACCTTTTTCTCTTAGAGACTCATTGATCAGACTAACCTGGTCTTTCAATTCAGAAATGGCCTGACTATGTTCTTGTCCTATCCTATTACTAGCTTCTATGCTTTGTGAAAGCAATTGACGCATATTTTCAGTATTTTGAATAAACGAGGTGAGAGTTTCCTCTAGACTTAAGATTTTCTTATCACTGATTCTGAAACTGAGTTGATCCTGAAGTATTCTTAGTATAGCCAAAACCTGGGGGAACATTAGAATTACTAAACTGACCTTGGTCCTTAGACCATGAAAGGTTCGGATGGTTTCTCCAACCAGGATTATAGGTTTCTGAATATGGGTCAAACTTCTGACGGTTATCAAACCTAGTGTTATTATAGAGAGCATTGCTTTCTTTATTATTCTGGCATTCCCAAAAAGGCTCTACTCTACCACTAGTGTGACCCAATTCTAAAGCTTCTAACCTTTTTGCTATAGCAGCAATTTTGGCATCTGATTCATAGCCTCCTTCTACCCTATTAACGTTTCCTCTACCTAGAAGAATTGTTCTCTTGGGTTCCCTACAATATTCCCATTGCTGGGTCTTTTCGGCGATTTCATTCAAAAATTCCATCGCCGCATCAACAGTTTGGTTTTCAAAACCACCAGTGCATAGAGACTCAACCATGGTTGTTGTCGAATAATCTAAACCCTCATAAAGGATTTGAACTAGCCTAACCTTTTCTAAACCATGATGAGGACATTAGGCTAATAAGTCATTGAACCTTTCCAAATACCTATATAATGATTCTCCCTCCTGTTGAGAAAATGTGCAGATTTGCGTCCTAATAGACGATGTTTTGTGCCTGGGGAAAAACTTGTTCAAAAAGGAAGATGTAAGTTGTTCATATGTTTCTATTGAACCGGAAGCCAAACTATATAGCCACGATTTGGCTTTATCTTTCAGGGAAAAAGGAAATAACCTAAGTTTCAAAGCATCATCATCAAGGTCTCTAATCTTTAGGGTACTACAAATTTCCTCAAAATCCCTAACATGGAAGTATGGGTTTTCATTTTCTTTCCCTAAAAATATTGGGAGCATCTGTAGGGTCCCAGGCCTAAGTTCATAATTTGCTTCAGTTCCGTCTAACCTGATACAAGAAGGACGAGTAGTCCTAGTTGGGTTCAACAAAGTTTTCAAAGTTGCCATTGCTGGCACTATCGGGATATTTGGGATTCTATGCAATCACAAAACAAGGCTGACTCAACCAAATCAAACCTAATTTTCTAGCAAACAAAAAGCATGATGGTTCCACTTAGATTGTTTCTAGACCAGCTTCTATTCTTTCGAAAAGGAACTCATTACAATCTGAGCAAACCCCTCTGGAATCAATCTGAGTCAAAGTAAGTTGAATCGAGGCGAGGGAAGCTCAATGGAGCTTTGATAACCAAGGCCTCACCGGTTACAAGGCGGAGCAGTCACGCATTCAACTCACAGAAACCATCATGAACTTCGAAGTATGCTCAAAAGAGTAACCAATATTTTTCGAACGACTTTCCTATTAAGCTCGTTACCCTATAGGTCTCGTTCTAGTCAAAATTTTAGGCTTAGGTTCTCGTTTGGTTTTGTTTTCCTAAGGCGGGCAAGAAGAGAACGGTGATGAAATCCGAACCCTTATCTTGTATGGCCAGTCCTTGCCCTTTACTAGGAAATTAAAGCAGCCGTTTTCAAGTCCTCAGAGCAACTGCAGTGGTGCGATCAAAACCAAAGATCAAAGATCAAAAAAAAGACCAAAATTTGGGTTTAGTCCGTGTTGTGACGCAACGGTACATTATTAAAATTTCATCAGGCGGACTTTAAAAGTCCGCCCCATTTTTTGTAAATTTCATCAGGCGGACTTTAAAAGTCCGCCCCATTAAAATTTCATCAGGCGGACTTTAAAAGTCCGCCCCATTCTTTGCAACTTTCATCAGGCGGACTTTAAAAGTCCGCCTCATTCATTTTTTTTTTATTTAATTAAAATTTCATCGGGCGTAATTTAAATCTCCGCCCGTTAACAAGCGTACTTTAAATTTACGCCCAGCAACAAGCGTACTTTAAATTTACGCCCGACTATATTAGAATTTGGGATTTGGTCGCGACCATATTTGGTCTGGAATTTGATCTTTGGTTGGGATTTGATCTTTACTCCGTCCCACTGTGTTACGATCTCATCCCAAATTTTTGGTTATACTCGCCCACTGTGGATGCTCTCAGCATATATGCAAACGAAGGAATACAGTAAACCCGCTGACAGGGGATTCGCGGGTGTTTCGAAAAACTTACCTCCCGTACCAGACGGGCGAAGAACCGCTGAAGTCGACTCGGGCCACGACTCCTATGTCATGTACGAACCCGAGGGGCCGAGGCGATATCGTAATCACCGTCCTTCTCTGGACACAGTTTTTATTTAAACCAACCCTTCTGTAGGGTTTAAAAATAATAATGTCCCAGTCCAAAAATAAAGTCCAAAAAGTGTCCAAAAATAAAAAGGAAAATTACAAAAAATAAGACCCTATTTACAGTTTCTAAAAATAAACCAAAATAACTATATACAAAATCTTCTTCTTCACTCCTTTCGGATTCCTCTTTTCTTTCCTTCTTTGGTGATGCTTTCCTTTTATAGCACTTTTTCTTTCCTTGTAGCTTCGCTCGAAATCTGAAAAGAATCAAAAAATACCAAAGGCGTAAAAGAGAACAAAAATTCTAAAAGAAATAAAATAAATCTAAAACCTAAAACCTAATACAAATCCGCGTCGGTGGCGCCAAAAATTGATGTAGTTTTTAAGTGGTAGTAAAGTTCGTTCAACTCGGATTTGATAAGATTGGGTTCTAGACTTAAAATAAAAATAGAAAATATATATACAAAAGGTTTGTCACAATGTCGAGAGAGACTGAGACTCAGGATTCCACCAAATTCCATTCATGTGATTCAAATAATAATTCCAATCAATTATAGATCAAATATTAAAAATATGGACTCTTATTCTTTGCCAAAAAGTAGATTTTTCAAAAGCAATGATTGTAAATCAAAAGCATGATGTATCAAAAATACATAGACCAAGCATACACCATCAAACGAAATCACACCCATTCAATAAAAATCATAAATCGATTAAAAATCAATGCAAATAGTCATAAAAGAATTATTAGAATTACCACATGCGTGAAATAGGGCTTCCTCCGTCATCCCAGTGTTGGGGTTTAGCTCATCATATTAATCACTTGCTCAAAACACATGTTTATAGCCCAAAATTTGATTAAAAGAGTGAAAAGAATAAAAACAGTGAATCTGAGACGCACAGAAAGCGTCCAGAGAAGAACGGTAGAACATAAGTGCGTCTGTTGATGTTGTTTTAAGACTGATGTCTGTCCTTGTCACAGTTGAAGAACGACTGTCTGTGGAAGTTTGTTCTTCGTGTTCTTCGTGCTCTTCAATGGCAGCAGCAGCAGTTTACAGAAATCTCTTGATTCACGCCTCCTGAGATCTCCTCTCGACCCCAAACTCCTCGTTTCTTTTCTTAGGACTCTCAGCAACCTATTTATACACCACGGGACGATTAAATCTCTCCCAAATCGCTTCGAAATCTCTTCTTTCCTTCCTTGGCAGTCACATCAATAATCGCTTCCCAAATTTGTTTCACACGTTTCTGAGCTCTCCCACTTATCTCAAACTCTTCCTTAGATATATATGTATCTTTGGAAAGAGTTTTAAGTCTTTATTCTCTCTGAATTTCCTAAAACAAATCCACATATCCGTATTTCCTTATTCACCTCTGTTTCCTTTTTCAGGCCATTCCAGCCCAATTTGATCGATCCAAACACATGTATTAACCCTGTCTAGCCATGAGAAGTCCAGCCCACTCTAGCTTAGCAATTAAATCTCCATAAAATAACTCCAATAATCGAGTCCAAAATTTGCCAGGCGCTGCACATAGTTTCCCGCCAAAATTTCTAATTTGAAACGTGAAGAAGGTGACCTCCCCCTTATCCATTCCGGGGGTCCCTTTAGCAATTGGGGTGGAAATAGTAATTTCTGGGCTTAAACAATAATTTTTCGGGGTTCCTCCGGGGTATTTTTGGGTTGTCTCCAACATACTTCTGGTACGTTATATACGGAGGTTCAAATGCCACATTTTGAGCCAATTTCGACGCAAAAGCTTATTTTTCCAAAAACACCTACAAATACATAAAATAAGCAAATAAGTATAAAATCGAGTACTAACAATATATACAATTGAGATATATTAGACACATAAATGCGTCTATCAAGACAAACTTAACATATGTTAGTTATAAGAATTAAACTCAATCCTAGAAAAATTGAGATATATTTTTCTTAACAATTGAGATATATTTAGTTATTTTTTTTCTTAAAATGTAATGTTGATTATTTATATCTATACAAACTGCTTGGCATGTATTACAAATACAAAAATGAAAATAAAGACTCTGAGCACCAAAAGTCTTCCTGAGATAAAATTGTCTCGGCCGGTACCGAGACTCTAATTTCACTACACTGAGATGGATAGCCTCAACATAACTTTATGGTAAGGACATAAAAATAACTTAGAGATTCATAATTAAAATCTTGTAAGCCAACTAATTTTAGAGGCATGAGATTTGAATGATATCAAGTTCAACCAAAACCTTGGAGCATGATTGAACTCCTAATTAGCTTTGGTCTAGGATTCTCAAAGCAAAATATTTCAAAAATTACTCCCTTTCTTAGTCTTGATAAGGTCACATATAGATCTAAGATTCTCTCATGGTCCACCACCAAACCCATACAAAAGCCGAGCCACCACCAAAATTTCATCCCTTCTCACTCTCAACAAAAATCCATCATCTCAATACCCATCAAGTTTTCATCCCAAAATGAGGAGGCGGGGGCTTGGGTGCAATTTGCTATCATTAACAACCTAAAGAAAAGAACCTACAACATGGATCTAAAGATGCTCGAAACAACAGAAGAAGAAATGAAGGAACCCAACTCTGACCTCCAATCTAGAATTCCAATGAATCTGTAGGGAATGGATATACGATATTGCAAGTACATTGTGGCCATACCTGTAGGAGTGAAATATCGCACATGTTAGTAAGCATGCGAAGTAAAGACTATATAACTTAAACGAGGGAGATCGCACACAGCAAGGTTGAGATGACGCACCGGATGATGTCAGCAAAGTCACGAGTAAAGTGTGAAGATCTGTGCGAAGTATAGTTTGTGCAAGAACGAGTGATTGTATATGAGCGAGTGTATCGCATAGAGATTCCAAAAATAAAGGATCTCTTAGCTGTCATCCACTATGTAAGATCGTATATAAAGAGGAGAGGTTATTACTTGTGAGGGGGATTCTTTTAGTGAGTATTAAATAAGAAATCAGGAGAGAGAAAGTAAATCTAGGAGCAAGTAAGATTATTGTAATACTTGTATCCATCTTGTAAACCGACTTAAGTCTTGTTAATCAATGAAGAGTTTAATGATGCTTACCTAATATTGATTATAGTTATAGTGGAATGTGGTTGTGAGGAAACTTGCAACTACATTTTTGGCGCTAGAAATAGGGATGGGTGATAAATCCTGTTAGAAAGTTTACAAAATCTTGAAAAAGAAGATATATCTGAAGATTTAAGAAAAACTAAGAAAGAACAATAAAGAATCTATGGAAAAAGCAAGAATCATAACAATACAAAGAAGAGGTAGAGATACGCAGTGTAATTCTATAACCAAAGAATCAATCTCTGATGCAGATTTTCAAGCGGGAATAACTTGAAGGATTCATAAGTGAAATCACGAAGGAAAGAAGGTGGAAACGATAGAAAAGGAGTCTCCATTAAAAGGATGGGAAAAAGTGAAGATTACATTTGTAGCAGATGAAATTCCAGAAGAGAATATAAACCAAATAAATCCATTGGTAATCACAGTTACAGCTGAACGAGGAAAAAATATTGCGATCAAAAAGAAATCAGAGGAATGGATGATCGATAGAACGCTGATAGATACAGGAAGCGTAGTTGATATCTTATTTTATCGCACATTCAAAGCAATGGGATACGAAGATGCGGATATGACACGTCCAACTTATAATATACATGGATTCAATAAAGCAGTCACAAAACCAAAAGGGAAAATTGTGATGCGAATATTACTGGGAGAAATAGAAACAAAGATAACACTATGTGTAATTGATATAGAATCACCATACAACATGATATTGGGAAGGCCATGGGTGCATGCGATAAAGGATGTATCATCAACATTGCACCAATGCATCAGATTTCCAATTCCAAGTGGTATAGGTGAAATTAAAGGAGATATTATGAGTGCGAAGATTTGCAATCGCACAGATGTACGAAATTATGAAGGAAGAGCAAAAAACCGAAAAGAACGATGGAGAAAAGCAAAAGAACTAAAAAAGGAGGATGAGCTTCGGACATATATGATCAGAGCGAAGGAGGGAAAAGGAATACCAAGTAAAGTACCAGTGAAGGAAGGTGAACAGATTAAAGAAATTAAAGGACCAACACCAATGGGAGAACCAAAAGAAAACTTTACTGCAGTTGAACCAACGAAATAGATAAACGTTGGATCCGAAGACAAGCCAAAGATATTAAGAATAGGAAATAAAATGGATAAAGAAGAAGAAGAAAAAACGATAAATATCTTGCGAGAATATAACGATATCTTCGCATGGAGTATGGAAGAAATGCCACGAATAGATCCGTCTGTCGCATGCCATAAATTGGACATTAATAAGAATGTAAATCCGTTCAAACAAAGAATACGGAATATTGCAATTGATTATCATCCTCAAATAGAAGCGGAGTTGCAGAAGATGCTGGATGCATGAATTATAAGGCCAACAAAATATCCAAAATGGATAGCAAACATGGTAGTCGTACCAAAAAAGAATAAGGGGATAAGGTTCTGCGTAGACTTCACCGATTTAAATAAAGCGTGTCCTAAAGACAGTTTTCCTTTACCAGATATCCCTTAAATGGTAGAATCGACATCGAAAAATGGAAGAGTCTCGATGCTGGATGGGTATAAAGGTTATAATCAAATACCTTTGGCTGAAGAAGATCAAGAACATACTGCTTTCTTCGCACCAAGAGGTTTATACTGCTATACGAAAATGTCGTTTGGATTGAAGAATGCTCTTCGCGCCAAGAGCATCGTTGGGAAGGTTTATCTCGCGTTCTTCGGATAAGTGTAAACACTTTTTCAACATATTAAAGAAGGGAACCTAATTTGAGTGGATGGAAGAATGTGATAAAGCATTACAAAGCATAAGAAATTACTTGGTGAATTTATCCATTTTGCAAAAGGCGAAGCCATGAGATAAATTGTTACTCTATTTAGCATCAACATCGCATGCATTAAGTGCAGTATTGTTATGTTCGGATGAAGACATAGAAAAACCAATATATTATATAAGTAAAACATACAACTCAGCAGAGAAAAATAATTCAAAAATTGAAAAATTAATTCTCGCACTAGTGTATACATCATTCAAGCTTCGCATTTATTTCCAAGCTCATAAGATAAAGGTATTAACAAGAGTACCAATTGAAGCCACAATGAAGAATTCAAAAAGATCAGGGAGAGTTGAAAGGTGGAATACACAATTAGGAAACTATGAAATTGGTTATGAAACTTTATCTTCATCAAAATCTCAAGTTATCGCAGAGTTTCTCGCAGAGTTTCCAATAGAAGAAGATGAATATGTATAAGATATGCTGGAAGTGGATGAAGAACATGAGAATCCTAAAGACTTATTAACTGATCGAAATCCAAATAGATGGGAGATATTAGTCGATGGATCATCCAATGGAGAAGGGAATGGAATTGGTATTATATTCATTTCACCGATAGGAGCACGAATGGCTTACTCATTCAGGTTGGAATTCGCATCCACAAATAATGAAACTGAATATGTGATAGGCTCGGAAACCTACAATAATATACTGCAAGTGCACAACGTCTAACTAGTAGACAATGGCAAGTACAGGTCGTTCCCACGAGGAGTGTGAAATACTCTACCAACTAATACCAAAAAAACTAAGTAATCAAATATGATGCTTTTGAGAGTTTTCAGAAATTCGGACAAAATGATAGCAAAATAATAAAAATATAACCAAAGATGTGAAAGTGTTAACGTTTCGGGAATCCGTTGTAGGGAAGTTATTTGTATTCAATCACAAAAATCTCTAATTTACTCATGTAAAATAGCAAACCTAGCTACTAATACATGTAAGATATTTCATTAAGAATCGTTGACAAGAATTATCATTTTCAAAATGGTAGTTTGTTGTCACCTTAATGTAGAATTCTTAAGCACTACATATACATGACATAGATAGTCAAACGAAACTCATAATTCAATTATTCCAAAGGTTCAATGCGTTCTTCTACTAATCTAATTATGGACTATACATGGCATAGAACATGAAAAATATAACTAGAAGGTGAAACATTGAAAGAGAATCACAAACATTATCATTAAGTTCAATTGGTAGAAACTTTATTCAAGAACATAAAATAAATCACCTACAACTTCATCCATTCACCCTAACATGGATTAGCTAGACATGGTTTTCTCAAAAAACCATAAATTGATATAAATAAATCAAACTTTAGCTAATAAAAACGAAGAACAAAAAACAAAACTTCAAAACCCTTCTCTAGTTGCGGCACTATGGCCGACCCCCATTTTCATTTTGAAACAACACATAAATATAGCCCACAGATGAATTCACATCGTCTCCACATCACCTCCCAATAGAAATCTGTCACATGTCATGAAATACAATCCGTCCAATAATATTGTGCCGCGTGTCATATTATGACGAAACATTGTAAAGTATCAGCGAATCTCCACTTTCTATAGTATATGAAACCACCAAGGAAATGAATTAATTTCATTTAAAAAGCATGATATTTTCTTGCATGTGTTGGGCCTACCTTAACTGTATTTGCACAAATGACGTCATTTGGTCTCAAACATTCCTTCAGATTCTTTATATATATATATAGCAAGAGAACTTATAGAAGGACAAGATATGTTAATCTTTCCTTTTTCTTCATTTTGCAGTTCATTTTCACGTGGTCATGGAGGTGATATTCTTCCATTATTATGCTAACAATAATAAAGTCACTCTTGACCAATCTTAGGTGGCATTAGTATGCTGACGTCGACTCGCTTCACCATGCATTAATTGAAGAGAAAATTAAAACTTGTCTGCCCATTGTGACCTCAGCTGCGAAATAATTCTATGTTGCTGATATATATGGAGATACCAGGCCAACATAATAAGTGTTGCTGATATATAGAGATACCAGGCCAGCATAATAAGTGTTGCTGATATATAGAAATACCAGGCCAGCATAATAAGTGCTGCTGATATATAGAAATACCAGGCCAACATATTTGATCATTGTGGTTGTTGATACATGGAAATACCAGGACAACCCCGTTTCATCATTATGGTTGCTGATACATGGAAATACCAGGCCAACCACGTTTCATCATTGTGATTGCTGATATATGGAAATACCAGGCCAACCACATTTCACAATTTTCGTTGCAAACACCATTAAGTCTCACATTTTGCTGTTTATTCGCCGGATGATCGAATTCACTAGAACTTTCTAAAAAAGCACTAAAATAGTATTAGCAACTAAAATATTGTATCCTAGCTAATAAAATATGGGTATAAAATGTAGCATTTACATGCTTATCAACACCCCCACACTTATATTTTGCTAGTCCTCGAGCAAAACAGAGATATTATGCAATAGATTTTTTTTTTATTTTTTTTTAAAAAGAAAAATCCTAACAAAAGCGCCACTCCCCCACACTTGAACATTACATTGTCCTCAATGCAATTGAGTCATCCAACGTAGAAATTAAGATGGGAAATTCTAAAATACATATGTAAAAACTAAAGAACTAGAAATAAAAGATAGAGTGCAGGGAACAAATCTGATGGGTTGACTCCCATGAAGCGAAATGTGTTTTTTTCCCGACTTGCCAGTAGCACGTTCTCAAACAATTTGGGGTTGGTACCCCATGGTAAGCTGCGAATTATATATATAAAGCCTGAAGAGTTGGGGATCAACCCAACTAATCTGATTAGTTGAAAATATGAACTTACAGTAAGAAAGATTAGTACCTAGAGAGATAAAACTGAATTCAATCTTATTTAAAGCATAATTCGAACCTTGAATATGAATTAAATCAGGTTCGCAGATGATTACTAAAGATTGTCTAAAGAATTAAACAGTTATTGTACTCCCTAAATTTGGTTCAAAGTCAGTGGAAATAACTTCCACGACTAATATTTTTTCAAATTCACTCGTTGAACAAGGCCTCAATGGAGCAATAATATTACGACTCTTAGACCCATTATCATCTAAAACGGTTTCATTATGAATATCATCAAGACGAGAAAATTCAGAACTTAATGGCTTATGGGTCAAGGTAGGAGCATTCTAGACTGATGGAACTAGTCGAGAATCAGAAAAAACTAGAGGTTCTAGTTTGGGTTTCCATTTATTAGTGTCTAGCAGCGGTGTGGAGTCTAACAAAGCATTAACTTCACAAATAACACTATCATCATCAAAATCATACCCAAAATGAGCTAAGCAAACCTCTAATGGATCTTCCAAGTCACTCTTGCAAAAGCTTTGCGAGTACATACTTTCTTTTCGCCCACTACTGGTTTCAATTGCAGCACTTCAATCACTAAGGTACCTAAAAAAAATAAAAAAATAAAACAAACTGCGTAAAAAGAAACTAAAGAAAATCTAAAAGAAAAAGAAAAATAAATTATGTACAAGAACTAAACCTAAAATAAAAATAAATTATATACAATGATATCAACTAGAGAGTACTTTGCAACCACTCCGCGGCAGCTGCGCCAAAAACTTGATAGGCTCGGAAACCTACAATAATATACTGCAAGTGCACAACGTCTAACTAGTAGACAATGGCAAGTACAGGTCTTTCCCACGAGGAGTGTGAAATACTCTACCAACTAATACCAAAAAAACTAAGTAACCAAATATGATGCTTTTGAGAGTTTTCAGAAATTTGGAAAAAATGATAGCAAAATAATAAAAATGTAACCAAAGATGTGAAAGTGTTAAGGTTTCGGGAATCCGTTGTAGGGAAGTTATTTGTATTCAATCACAAAAATCTCTAATTTACTCATGTAAAATAGCAAACCTAGCTACTAGTACACGGAAGATATTTCATTAAGAATCGTTGACAAGAATTATCATTTTCAAAATGGTAGTTTGTTGTCACCTTAATGTAGAATTCTTAAGCACTACATATACATGGCATAAATAGTCAAATAAAATTTATAATTCAATTATTCCAAAGGTTCAATGAGTTCTTCTACTAATCTAATTATGGAATATACATGGCACAGAACATGAAAAATATAGCTAGAAGGTGAAACATTGAAAGAGAATCACAAACATTATCATTAAGTTCAATTGGTAGAAACTTTATTCAAGAACATAAAATAAATCACCTACAACTTCATCCGTTCACCCTAACATGGATTAGCTAGACATGGTTTTCTCAAAAAAACATAAATCGATATAAATAAATCAAACTCTAGCTAATAAAAACGAAGAACAGAAAACAAAACTTCAAAACCCTTCTCTAATTGCGACACTATGGCCGACCCCCATTTTCATTTTGAAACAACACATAAATATAGCCCACATGTGAATTCACGTCGTCGCTACATCACCTCCCAATAGAAGTCTGCCACATGTCATGAAATACAATCCGCCCAATAATATTGTGTCGCGTGTCATATTATGACGAAACATTGTAAAGTATCAGCGAATCTCCACTTTCCATATTATATGAAACCACCAAGGAAATGAATTAATTTCATTTAAAAAGCATGATATTTTCTTGCATGTGTTGGGCCCACCTTAACTGTATTTGCACAAATGACGTTATTTGGTCTCAAACATTCCTTCAGATTCTTTATATATATATAGCAAGAGAACTTATGTAAGGACAAGATCATGGAGGTGATATTCTTCCATTATTATGCTAACAATAATAAAGTCACTCTTGACCAATATTAGGTGGCATTAGTATGCTGACGTCGACTCGCTTCACCATGCATTAATTGAAGAGCAAATTAAAACTTGTCTGCCCATTGTGACCTCGGCTGCGAAATAATTCTATGATGTTGATATATATGGAGATACCATGCCAACATAATAAGTATTGCTGATATATAGAGATACCAGGCCAGCATAATAAGTGTTGTTGATATATAGAAATACCAGGCCAGCATAATAAGTGCTGCTGATATATAGAAATACCAGGCCAATATATTTGATCATTGTGGTTGTTGATACATGGAAATACCAGGCCAACCCCGTTTCATCATTGTGGTTGCTGATACATGGAAATACCAGGCCAACCACGTTTCATCATTGTGATTGCTGATATATGGAAATACCAGGCCAACCACATTTCGCAATTTTCGTCGCAAACACCATTAAGTCTCACATTTTGCTGTTTATTCGCCGGATGATCGAATTCACTTGAACTTTCTAAAAAAGCACTAAAATAATATTAGCAACTAAAATATTGTATCCTAGCTAATAAAATATGGGTATAAAATGTAGCATTTATATGCTTATAAATATGAAGCAGTGGTGCATGCACTAAAACTAGCCATTGAAATGAAGATATAAGATGCGCGAATAACTAGTGATTCCCAGTTGGTAATTCGTCAGATAGAAGGTACATATAGTAAAAATGAACTATCCTTACAAAAATACAGGAAGCTGGTTATGGAGTTAGCAGTGCGAATTCCAAAAATAAGATGGTAGGCAGAAAGGACAATAGACTCGTAGATGCATTGGCTTTCATACCATCCATGTTAGTAGATCCGGTTTCAAGGGACATCAAAATACAAACACTTCTTTTACCATCTATAGAAAAAGGTGAAGAAAAACAAACAGATGTGATACTAGTAGAAGATACGGAGGAGGAAAATGTGAGTGAAGATAAGGATTGGAGAACTGAGATCCATTTGTATTTAGAAAAGGGAGAAGTACCAAGAAAAAGGTTAGAAGCACATAAATTAAAAAGTCGTGCGACAAATTACGAATTAAGAGATGGTGTGCTTTATAGAAGATTATTTCTTGGACCTTCGCTCAGATGTCTTACGCGAAAAGAAGGCATGGAAATCTTAAAGGCATTACACTATGGAGATGCTGGCAATCATAGTGGAGGAAGGTCACTCGCATACAGAGCAAAGATTCAAGGATAATATTGGTCGTACATGCATGAAGACGCAAAACAAGTCTCAAGACGATGCGAAGAATGTCAGCGTCATGGCAAAAAGATACATGCACCCGGAGCAATGTTAAATACATCAACAAACGTATGGCCGTTTGGAAAATGGGGAATAGACATTGTTAGACCGTTCATACCAGGAACAAGACAAAAGAGATACTTAATCGTCGCAACAGATTACTTCACAAAGTGGGTAGAGGTAAAGGCGGTTCAACATATTGGAGACAAGGACATATTCACATTCATTTTTGAAAATATTATATGCATATTTGGCATTCCTGCACAGCTGGTAACGGAAAACAGTTTGAGGGCGAAAATATAGAAATGTTGCTTAATGCATTCAAAATTCAAAGTGGAAAATCTACTCCTTTATACCCACAAAGCAACGGACAAGTAGAGGCAACAAACAAAACTATCGCAGATACTTTGAAGAAGAAGTTAGAGGGGCATAATAAAGGGTGGTGCGAACAAGTGCATAATGTAGCATGGGCTTACAGAACAACAAGGAGGGAAGCAACAGGAATGTCACCTTTCTGTTTGACATATGGGGTAGAGGTAGTGTTACCAACAGAAGTCATTATTCCTACCACAAAGAAAGAAGCCTGGGAGAAGAATCTAAGCGCGGATCTAATTTTAACAAAACTGGATGATCTAGAAGAAACAATAGAAGTCGCTTTACAACATATGGAAAATTATCAAAGAAGACTAGCCCGAGAATACAACAAGCGTGTTAAAATAAGAGAGTTTCAACCAGGTGAATTAGTGTTACGCGAAATCCCAATTTACCAGAAAGGAGGAGATGGGAAGTTAGAAAAGAAGTGGGATGGACCTTATATAATAAAGCGGGTAGTTGGAAATGAAGCTTATCAGTTAATGGATCCAGAGGGAAGAGATACAGGTCGTAAACTAGATCGACCTTGGAATAGGCTATACTTTAAGAAGTATTATCCATAGAAGCTTGCGAGATAAATCGCACAGATACAAAGTTAAGCAAGGATGAAACATCGAATCTAATAAATGAATGCACATATTTCATTCAAAATTAAGAAATTTTTCTTAAAAGCAAAATAAGACCTTGATATAAGGCAACAGAAATGATATTTATTATCAGATAGACTAGGAATTCGAATGTGGAGTGCAACCTAGTTCGCATACATGCAAGAGGCAAAATAATATATAAAAATAAGACCTATCGCACGTCATAGTCCGAGAAACCTAGAAAGCATGACTCAAGGGAAAGCAACACCAACCCTGGAACTTGAGTTGTGGAAATTTGGGGTGAGAATAAACGAAAATGCCCATCCGGGAGAGATACCTTAAAGTTTCAGTCTAAGATAATAATCTTAGATTGAGAGCCTAAGGTGAGGAAGTCTCTCGAGGAGTGCAAAAACTCGATCAAGGCGCCGAGGTACCCGGTTGAGTCAAGAGTGCCCGGGATATCTGAAGCGTACCTTTCCACTCTTGACAAGTCCTGACTATGATGCACTCGGTCCGAAGATACCCCACCTAGGGTGCAGTCTCGCAACCATAAACCTAATCGGTAGTGTATGCGAGACTGCGAAATCAACTGGTTGTTGAATTACCAGACGGGAAGAGCCATAACCTTAACCCGGTAGAGGTAAGCTTCCTTGAAGGGGCAATCAGAGGGGAAGATAAGGACGACACCCTCTATTAGGGAGATGAATTGTGTCAAAAGACGTAAATGTCATGAGACTTTTTACTCATGGGACTATTAAGACTTGTCATACTTATGCGATAAAACCTGAAGAGGTAATAATACAAGAAAAAGGTAAGACGAGATCAATGGGTCGATACACTACAGTGTAAAGACTGCCTGCGATCTCCTTGCACAGAAATAAGGCAAGCTAAGACCTTTACATAGGAAGGCAAAATAAGACCTTATAAGAAAAATTATATAAGCTAATTATCGTTTTGCAGGTAATTCAAAGACATAATACTGCATACTTGTTTCATACAAGAAATATAATAAGAGGCAAGTATGGGAATTGAAGTAACAAAATATTATCTTTCTTGTAACAAACAAGTTTAAAACATAAGTGCATCGAAACAAAGAAGGGAAATCTGGATGAAAAGAAAATTAAGAATGCTCAACAACGACATTTTTCTCAACCAAGGACTTTTCAGCATCCATACTGGGCCTAGGGTCCTCAATTTCAGCATTGGTTTCGCTCACAGGCTTGTCCTTCTCAAGATGATATTCTTCACCCTCTTGCTCTCTTTCATTATCACTCACAAAGTCATAATCACTGTCTCCTTCGGGATATTCTTCATCTTCGCCTATGGTAAGAGAAGGTAGCTTTACTTCATGAAGAGAGTTGCTTAAAAGAATTCTATTGATTACAGATTGAGAATTGGCATGAGCCTTGCGAATAGCTCCTCTTTCAAGGTTTCTAGCATTGATCTCCAAATTTTTTTGTTGATATGCGAGTCTTCTTCGTGCTCTGCCACGAGAAGCAGAAAGAGAAAGCTCCAGGTTCGTACATTCTTTGCGAGCCTTGGATAAATCAGATCTCAATTGAGTAACAGTGGATTGATGCAATCTTTCAGAATCTGTGAAGAGTAATAAACAATATTAAATAAAAAATCTACATCAACAAGATGTGAAGAAATGACTAAAGAATAATGAGGAAGACAACTATAGCTGACTACCTTCGCAGAAGTTAGAAAGAGCAAGGGGTATTATCCTTCATATTTTCCATAGTCTTGTCAAACTCATCACCAACTGAACCACGAAGACGGGATCGAATCTTCTTTTCGTCAGCAGAGAGAGACTTATTCTTTTTCTTAAGGACATCTTGGGAATGCTTTAGATGATCATATTTTTCTTGAAGCTGAATCTTCTTCACAGTCAGATTTATTTTACTTTGGATAATTTTTTCATTCTGGGACTTTAACTCCTTAAACGATGTTTCATACTGCTCCTTTAACGAGTGAAAAGTTTGCGCTTGGTTCTCGTTTATTTGATGAAGAATTGAATATTGTTGTGAAAACACCGTTTCCTTCTTCAAGAAAGAACGCTTCTCCTTAGAAAGAATACGATTTTCTTCAGATAAAGTTTCGTGTACCAGATCAACTTCACATGACAATTTAGAAAAGTGGGATATTTGACTATTTAATTCTTATATTTCTTGAATGAGAAGATTATTTTCATGGGTTAAATTGTTAATCTGATCAAGTGAATACGAATGATGGTTAGACAATTGATCTAGTTGAGTCTGCAACTTCTTGTTATTCACTTGGGTATCCTCAGCAAGATATTGAAAATTATATCTTTCCCATATTCGCTTCTGGCTTAAATCTTAATAAATGCATGGAGAAATTTACAAAAATGTGGAAAGGGGAAGAAATATATAATAGAGTACAACAAGCAATTTGGATATGATGATAAATACCTATAAGATTTCGATTTTCACTACGAAGATTCTCGGCATCAACATTCGCAACTTCGAGTTCTCCTCTCAACTTTTGCACTTCTTGGAGTTCCCCTTTTAGTCTAGTGACTTCCTTTTCTAAAGAAGCATTCTGTTGCGAAAGTTCTAGCTGGGAACAGCTATATTCAGAATGCCCTTCAGCTAAAATCATGCGACGATGAGAGTCCTAAAGAAGAAAGAAGATAAAGTTAATAGATTAAGAGTGGAAACTAGGATCAATTTGAGAGAGGATCCCATTCCTTGTAGCTCTATCAGAAGGGAATTCGCACATAAGCTTACTCAAAGCTGAACATATGCGAAGTTTGCAAGGATCATTGGTTAAAGATTGAGCAGAATTGATAATATCGGATAGAGCTTGAGAAGAAGACTTCACACTATCCAAAGCTTTCTTACTCAGAGAAAGGGAATTTAGTAAAAAAGGAGAAGATGAAGAAGAAGGAATAGACATAGAAGGGGAAGGCATGGAGAAATCTATAGGGATAGACAAATCAGCAGGGTTTGGGTGAGAATCGGTATTGATGGACGAATAGGAAGTTTGATCCATATTCAATACATTTGCAGAGGCAATAGTAGAAGCACCTTTTACCCCTTGATCAGCAGCAGGATCCTTTTCAGGAAAAAGTTCTTCAAAAGTAACAGAGGCATTTGCATCAGAAGCTTGAACTGGGAAAATAAAAATATTTTCCTCAGGAGTTTGAGTTGTTACAGGAGTAACTGGAAAATTTGTGTGCAAAGGTTGAACTGTTGTTATAGGGGTGACATCTCCGATATTAAAATCAAGAATAGAGAGGTTCGACTTAATCACAGTAAGCTTGCGAGATTTCTTAGTTTTAGGTCCTTTGGCATCACCCATCTCAGAATTGGAAGTCTGCGAAAACAAAATAGATAATAAATAGAGGCAACAATATTGTTTTAAAACAATTGGGTATTTCTTCCTTCTTTGTTATGCGAAGCCTTCCTCTTATGCGATTCTTTACTCTCGACACCGGAAGAAGATTTAAAGGTTATTCTAAGAGCACTTAGAGAAGAACTTTTCCTGCAACAGTATGGGAATTGGGTTAGCCAAAAGTAACAGTTGTAATCAATAAATCATGATAGAAGAAAACAAACTTTGATTCGGGATTCGTGATGATAAAATAGTAGCAGGTAGCAGAAATAAACAGGAGCAACAACAGCAAAAAGGAACAGCAGCGACAAGAGAGAGAATAGAAGAAAAGTGTAGTTGCAGACGATGAAAGAAAGAGGAAAGGATTATTTTTCCACGAAGAATCAATAAATAGGTAAAATAATATGACCGGTTGCAAACGGTTGAACCAGTAAAAAGGAAGAAAATCAATATGCGTAAATAGATAAACTTGGATTCCGGAAAATTTTCGGAAAACTAAAATGTGAAAAGACAAGCATATGCGATAATATAGAGTGGAAGTTTCTCATATCGCTCACTCTGTAGAATAAGCGAAATGAGAAAGAGGCAAAATGTAGGAGTGAAATATCGCACATGTTAATAAGCATGCGAAGTAAAGACTATATAACTTAAACGAGGGAGATCGCACACAACAAGGTTGAGATGACGCACCGGATGATGTCAGCAAAGTCACGAGTAAAGTGTGAAGATCTGTGAGAGAACAAGTGATTGTATATGAGCAAGTGTATCGCATAGAGATTCCGAAAATAAAGGATCTCTTAGCTGTCATCCACTATGTAATATCTTATATAAAGGGGAGAGGTTATTACTTGTGAGGGGGATTCTTTTAGTGAGTGTTAGATAAGAAATCAGGAGAAAGAAAGTAAATCTAGGAGCAAGTAAGATTGTTGTAATATTTGTATCCATCTTGTAAACCGACTTAAATCTTGATAATCAATGGAGAGTTTAATGATGATTTCCTAACATTGATTATAGTTATAGTGGAATGTGGTTGTGTGAAAACTTGCAACTACAATACCATATTGCAAATGCACAATGCAGGTCCGTTGCACTAATATCTCGCTCTCCTACTATAACACATCTTGTTTTATTTATTTTGTAGTAGTAGACTAGTAGTAGTACGAATGCTTTGCGCACTTCACCAACCTAGATATTAAAAATGGTTCAAAAAATGAGTACAAAAGAATATTACCCAACTCCCGTACAGTTCCATTCCATATCGTGGAATGCACGCAGCTGCTATCTCACCATCAACAAGTCCTCGCAAGCATGAGTCGCATTTTCATTCATGTTAAGGGTATTTTTCATCAATTTTCGTCACACTATCAAGGGTAAATTTGTACTAGTGAGTATTTTAATACCACATTAAGCCTTGAAGCAAAGTATTCTTGTACAGATACAGTACCATAACATATTTTCTTCTTCAGTTTTTTCTCCCTTTGGACATTAATACGAATCGTTAATGCCCAAAAGCCCTAAAGTTAATTACTCAGCGAATCTTCAACCTTAAAAAGAAGTAAAGAAAAATCTCGAAAATTCTGTTGTAATTCGAATGGAAGAAGTATCTCTGTCTCTGAGATCTTCTTCTTCTCTCTGGAATTTCCCAAATTGGATTTGATTGATGAAATTGTTATTTAGATTATTAGCAGGAGAAAATGTCATGGGGATTAGGATGGAAGAGATCTTCAGAAATATTTCATTTAACATTGGTATACGGTGATAATGATAACGATAGTAATAGTAATAATGCAGATGAAACAACACCTCGTTCATCTTCAGTTTCATCAGCATCATCATCTGTATCTGCTGCTGGTTCTTTTCAATATGAACCAGGTTTACGTGTTGAATTAGATTGGTCTGCTGGTGATGATGAAGATCAAATTGCACTTAGGTTGCAATCTCAACTTATGGTTGCTTCACCACCACCACAAGATTCTGTTGTTGTTGAAATTAATCACAAAGTTGATAGTGGTGATGATGACGGAGAAGATAATGTTGGTGTTGATATGAAAGTTGTTAGAAGAAGAGAACCATTACGGTTGATTATTTTGTCAAAGACTGTTGGATCAGGACAACAGAGTGATGGTGTTGGGGTTTTAACTCGTTTGATTCGGTCTAATTTGGAAGGATCGCCGGGGATTGATGACGGAGCTCTCGGTTTCTCCGAGCATTGGAAATCTGTTACTTGTTTAAGTATCTCTGGATGCAGTTTATCGGTAAGATCATTTTTAATTGAATTTTTTCTATTTTATGAGATTATTTTCAGTTTCTTGAAGTTTGTGATTTAAATGTTACACAGTGGTATATGGATTTGTCAGTTAATTGGTTCCCTAGATTATGTGATAGTAGACTTAATCTAAAATCATGGTGAACTATATCAATTTACATAGTCAAATTCTCTATATTGGGGTATCTATCTGGTGAGAGTATATCTGTATATGCATTTGATGCCGATGGTAGTTGAATTTCAAGTCAGTTTTGCTAGAACTGTTTGCCCTTGACTTATGGTTATACTATCTTATCAGATTATACGAGCAAAAATTCTCCACAAGGGGAAAGCAGAAAAACTGTTTTGCATCTACAAGTTAATTACTAGCCTTGATTTCCTATAAATTTCAAGTAACGCTAAGCACCTACTATGCATGTTATGAACTTAAAACATCAGCGACATCAACAACCTGTGTTTCTTAGAATGTATAGGTGCCCACTGGTGTTTGCTGAATCAAATGTTTACAGTCCAGACAAATATGAGAAAACAATCGGGACTGGTCTATTTTACAAGGAGTGAATGCTGTCAGTTCCTTGATTGTGAGTATTTATTATGTCATTACATTCATGGGAGGATGGCTATGTATGTTCTCAACATTTTTTTTTTGTACTTTCATTTATTTAATGTTTCTATTGGCGAGGAGCTTTAAATAAAATGATCTTTTTCATCATGATTTTGGAGAAACCAAAGTTTAGTTACACATTCTAAAGTTTACACCATGAATAACTCAAATTTCTTAATCATTCTTTACGCGTAACCTGCTTATTCACGCACCTGTTGATTTTGGATGACGTTTCAGGTATTGCCGGTGGAGTTAACCCGTCTGCCCCTTCTTGAGAGGCTATACCTTGATAATAATAAACTAACACACCTCCCCCCCGAGCTTGGTGAACTGAGAACTTTGAAAGTACTAACGGTTGACTACAACATGCTGGCATCTGTACCTGGTAAACTTTGGAGTTTATTGTCTGATAATAACATTTACTTTGTAAGTTATGAAATCTGCCCAGCTTCCAGATGGGAAAAAAAATAATTTTCCAATCGATTTATTTCATTTACTTTTAAGCAGTCGAGCTCAGGCAGTGCGTTGGATTAGTGGAGTTGTCCCTGGAACATAACAAACTGGTCCGCCCTCTTCTTGATTTCAGGTCATTCGATCAACAATTATCATCTTATGTCTCTGGTTTAACTTTGTATGCATGCTATCTGTTCAATGATGGGAGTATTCGCTAGATGTGATCTTACCTATCGTTGCATTATAATTATACAGAGCTATGTCAGAGTTATGTATTCTTAGGCTATTTGGCAATCCCCTTGAGTTTTTACCGGAAATATTGCCCTTACACAAGCTCCGCCACTTATCTCTTGCAAATATAAGGATCGAAGGAAATGACAGTTTGAAATCTGTACAAGTACGAATTGAGGTAATAGAAAATGCAGCAGTTTTGTAATACCTGGATGAAATTACATACATTACTGTAAGGTAAAGATATTCTTGGGTGATTGCAGATGGAGAACGGTTCCTACTTCATTGCATCTAGACACAAATTGAGTGCTTTCTTCTCGCTTATTTTCCGATTTTCTTCTTGTCATCATCCTTTACTAGCATCTGCACTGGCCAAAATCATGCAAGATCATGGGAATCGAATCGTTGTTGGTAAAGATGAGAACGCCGTGCGGCAACTCATAAGTATGATGAGCAGTGATAACCAACATGTGGTATGTAGGTAACTCTAGCTTCTGTTTTTTTTTTCTTTTAGGCTTTGCAGCCCCCTCAATTTATGCACCTTTGCTTTCTTGCAGATTGAACAAGCAAGCTCTGCTCTTTCAGCACTAGCAGCAGATGTTTCTGTTGCCATGCAGTTGATGAAATCGGACATCATGCGGCCCATTCAGTCATTATTGAGATCTGTGGCCCCAGAAGAATTAAAATCTGTGTTGCAAGTTGTGGTTAACTTGGCTTTTGCTTCTGATGCTGTTGCTCGAAAGATATTAACCAAAGATGTTTTGAGATCTCTGAAAGTTTTATGTGCCCACAGAGACAGTGAGGCAAGCTGACTTTGTTAAAGAATTCGTTTTGCTATTTTCTGTTTCCTTAATTTCTATCTTATTGGTGTAAATACCAATATGCAGTAACATATAACTGATAAGAGAACTCATTCCTTTTCAGGTGCAACGATTAGCTCTTCTTGCTGTCGGTAACTTGGGCTTCTGTATAGAGAACCGTCGCACTCTAGTTACTTCCGAAAGTCTGCGTGAACTTTTGCTACGCCTGATGGTGGCATCCGATCAGCGCGTGTATAAAGCTGCTGCACGTGCTTTGGCGATCCTCGGTTAGTTTTGGGATTTTATTTATTAAGTAAATTTAGTTGCCAGGTTTTCTTATCTCTTATTTCTGGATGCTCACTGTTTAAAAGTAAATATCTTTTCTTGTTTCTGCAATGCTCGTTTAGGGGAGAATGAGAATCTCAGGCGAACGTTGAGAGGAAGGCCAATTGCAAAGCAAGGTTTGCGTATACTTGCAATGGATGGCGGGGGAATGAAAGGTCTAGCAACTGTCCAGATGCTTAAACAGATTGAGCAAGGAACAGGGAAGCGCATACATGAGATGTTTGACCTCATATGTGGCACATCCACTGGTGGTATGCTTGCTGTTGCTCTTGGAATCAAACAGATGAGCTTGGATGAGTGCGAAGAGATATACAAGAAGCTTGGTATGGAGATCAAGTTAAGTTTGTTACATATCTACTGCGTCATCTGTTTCATTCTGTTTATGCCTTTCTGTTGTAATTTCTCAGGGAAACTTGTGTTTGCTGAACCTACCCCCAAGGACAACGAAGCTGCAACTTGGAGGGAAAAGCTGGATCAACTCTACAAAAGCTCATCTCAGAGCTTTAGAGTTGTCGTACACGGGTCTAAAGTATGAAACTGTTTTATAGTAGTAGTTTTCTTTATGTAACTTATCTTTCTTTTTCTGGTTTTGTGGGAGCATTAAACAGTATTATGTGTTCAATGTGTTAGCACCCTGTTTATCTTTCTTACATTTTATTTTAGATGGTGTAAAGGTCATGTTTCTTGCAACTAGTAAGAAAATTAAAAATTGTGCAATAACCTAGTTTACCAATTTTGCATTTTTGATGATTTTGCTGGAGTTTTCTTTTTGTTTCATAAGATTTTCGGAGTAATGTTGAGAGAGCAATTTTAACTCACTTGTTTATTTTAGCTTGATGCATGTTTGTATAAATTTCAAAGAATGCTCACAGGTCATCATAATACCAGTGGATATTCTTCTCCGGTCTGTCACACTCCATATATAACAGTTAACATAACTTTTTTGCAGCACAGTGCTGATCAATTTGAGCGATTGCTGAAAGAGATGTGTGCTGATGAGGAAGGTGACCTTTTAATAGAATCGGCTGTGAAAAGCATTCCCAAAGTTTTTGTAGTGGCGACACTCGTGAGTGTAGCACCAGCGCAGCCTTTTCTGTTCCGTAATTATCAGGTTAGTCGGGAATTTATCTGACACATTTTTCATCTGGTTGGAGAGTCGTGTCATGTGTTTTATGTGTTAAATAATGAAGAAGAGACCAAATCAATATTTAGATGTATACTATTTGATATATACATGTGAGACCTTGTAACTAAATAGGGAAAAACAAGCTGCTCAATGCCACCATGAACAGAAATTTGAAATACCTAGTGTTGTGCTACTTTATTGATTCTAACGTTATGTTTCTACATTTAAGAGCTATCATTTTGTTCTTGAAACTTCAAAATTTTCATAAACTAATCTTTTTTCACTTCATCTGATAGTATCCTGCAGGCATCCAGGAGAGACCTCTTGGAACAACAGAAATTACAAGTGGCTCTGCTGTTGGGACAGATGGTACTGGTACTCAAGCTGGATTTAAGCATTGTGCTTTTATTGGAAGCTGTAAGCATCATATATGGCAGGCTATCAGAGCATCATCAGCTGCTCCATATTATCTTGACGATTTCTCAGATGGTAATCTCTTACTAATATTATTATCTAATGTGCATAACATGGCAAGCCATATTCTCTCGAAATGTTGATTAGAGGATACCTTGTATTACTGTAATTTATGGAGATTCTAATGTACTTCCTTTGGTCTCTTATTATAGATGTGAACCGCTGGCAAGACGGTGCAATTGTGGCAAATAATCCAGCTATTTTTGCCATAAGAGAGGCACAACTGCTGTGGCCTGATGCAAAAATTGACTGTTTAGTCTCTATTGGATGTGGTTCTGTGCCGATAAAGGTAACTGGGACTTCCTTTTATCTGTTGGCGTGTAGACTCAGTATAGAGAATCCAACAATGAAGGATTTGAAATTTGACGGGATCCTATAGTGAATACCAAGTTGATGGGACTGTGTAACTTGCTTTTTTCTTGGAGGACCTTAATGCCACTGACTTTACCAAATAGGTCGCAGACTTAGTTTTAATATCTTGTGTGATATCGTTAATTAGGAGTATTCACCTTTGAAAAATTATCTATGATGCCAAACACATGCTGAAAGATGCATATTATCCTCTGAGTCACCCAACACCATCAGTTAGTTGTTTCCTCAAGCTTCTAAATATGTTCATTACTCTAGGTTCGAAAAGGTGGGTGGCGTTATCTGGATACTGGGCAGGTTTTGATTGAGAGTGCATGCTCAACGGAACGAGTGGAGGAAGCATTAAATGCATTGTTACCGTTGCTTCCTGAAATACAATATTTTCGATTTGAACCAGGTGAAATATCAACTTTGAGTTTACTCGTTAAGTTCAAAAAGGGTTGTTACTGTACGATCTGGGTCTCATATTTGTCTCTAAAACTAATATGAATATATTGTTATCCATATCCATAAGAACTGATTCTTACTTAATATATGGGCATATAGTTGAAGGCAATTACAATATTCTTCAAATATTGTGATATTTATTGGGTTTTGTTTGTAACTGTGTGTCCAGTTGACGAACGATGTGATATGGAGCTGGACGAGACTGATCCTGCTTTATGGCTTAAGTTGGAAGGTGCCACACAGGAATACATGGAGGAATATTCAGAGGCCTTCAAAAATGTATGTGATAGATTACTTCTTCTTCACGAAGAAAAATCGTCAGACAAGATGAATTCTCCATATGGTCGTAAAACAACCCTTTCAAACACGGGTATATTTGTGAATACTCTTACTTAAGTTACTTTTTTCCTTTCTCTTGGTTGCTTATTATAAAGCTTCCAACATGAACATCTTTGTATTTCTGCAGTGATAGATGAGAATAGCCCTTCTTTGGGTTGGAGGCGTATGGTGCTGCTTGTGGAAGCTTCTCATAGTCCTGATTCAGGGAGAGCAGTTTATCATGCCCGGTCCCTGGAGACATTTTCTGCCCGAACTGGCATAAGGTTATCTTGTATAAATAAAATTTCGGGGTTCTCAAAGTCTGCACCTGCAACAACTTTTGCTACGCCATTTGCTTCACCTTTGTTTACTGGAAGCTTCCCGTCAAGTCCACTTCTATACAGTCCTGAAGTTGCTTCACAGAGGGTTAACCGAATAGATTTAGTCCCTCCACTAAGCTTGGACGAGTGCCAAACTGGAAAATCACCTGGTTCACCACCAAAATCTCCTATGCGGCCTAGAGAGCTCTCAGCTCCTGTCCAATCTTTGCAGGAAAAACTTCAAAGTTCACCGCAAGTGGGCATTATACATTTGGCCCTTCAAAATGATGCTGTGGGCTCAATATTGAGGTCAGCCACTTTGTGTTCGATATGATAGATATTAGTTAATGCTTGTTGATGCAGGTCTCATCTCAGTTGAACCTTTTTGTTTTTTATTCTCAGTTGGCAAAATGATGTTTTTGTGGTTGCTGAACCCGGGGAACTGGCAGATAGATTTCTACGAAGTGTTAAATTAAGTTTTATGTCAATGGTCAAGGGTCGCAACAGGAAAGAAACAACAGCCTTATCAAAAATTTCAACTGTAGCTGATCTGATTGCATACAAGCCGAATTTCCAGATCGGGTGTGTCGTCCATAGGTATATTGGACGACAAACTCAAGTAAGTCTTGTCCAAGATTTGTTTTACAATTTTGATTTTTCAAATTTAAGTCTTGTATTAGAGCAATGGTAAAGCAGTCCTTGTCATTTGTAATTGAACGGAGAAAATATTGTACTTATTGTAATATTTGTGGTATGTGAAGGTCATGGAGGATGACCAGGAAATTGGGGCATATATGTTCCGCCGAACAGTGCCATCGATTCACTTATCGCCAGATGATGTTCGTTGGATGGTATGTTACACTTGTTTGGTCTAACCTACTGATCTTATTCAGGATAGCTACTACAGGATTAGATTTTCCAGCTGTAGAAATAAACCATAATATGGCTGTAGAAAAGAAAAGCATATGTTTTGGGTTAATGAGTGAGAAGCACCATGAAATTACCTTTCAGATGCCTCGTTATCAATTTACTCTTTCATCAATTTTGCTTAAGTGTTCTTAGTCCTGGTTTTGTTTCATCAAAAATTTAGTTTAAGCTATTTAGGAGTACAAATCTTCCTTCACGGAGTAGTTTATAGGAGTAAATATTTCAATTAGCCATAAAAATAGCTGTTGGATAATAATAATTATTAGTTATTGATGGCTTCTAAAATCAAAATTGTTTGATCATCTGCCTTCTGAAATTTCCAGATTGGAGCATGGAGAGACAGAATAATAATCTGCAGTGGGGCATTCGGACCTACCCCAAGTTTAGTGAAGGCGTTTCTTGATAGTGGTGCCAAAGCTGTTATTTGTCCATCAACAAAACCACCAGAGACACAGTCGGCAACGTTTCATGGTTCAGTTGAATTCAACACCCTAGATAACGGGAGATTTGAGATTGGAGATGAGGAAACAGAAGAGGAAGATATGCAACAGCAACCACAGCAACCCCCAAGTCCAGTCAGTGACTGGGAAGACAGCGACCCAGATAAAGCACAAGAGTTGGTGGATGATGAAGAAGAGTTATCGCGGTTCATTTGTCTGTTATATGATACCTTATTTCGGGAAGGTGCAAGAGTGGACGTAGCTCTGCAGCACGCGCTTGCTTCACATCCAAATCTGAGGTTTTCATGTCATCTTCCAAGTATACCATAATTTTGTAAAGAAAAGTAACATCTACAGAAGAAAAAAAAGAAAACAGAAAATACAATAAAGAATATAGGATAGTGTATCAATCAAATTTAATCGAAAAGGAATAAAAGGAATATATGAACATTTAGATCAATTTTGATGTTGAGAAATAGATATCTTTCTTAGTTTTGTCTGTTTAAACAATAATTACATTCAATATGTATCAAAAGACAGTCCAGTTGGTTTGCCAGGATTAATAAATACTTCAGCTGTCCTTCAATTCCTTTAAGATTATGGAAGAGCTGGTCGTCTGCAAATTGGACAGGTTTTATTAATCAGGAGCCACTGCTTAACGCATTCTACATGGTATTCGTGTCCACACTCCAATATTCCGATCTTTTCCAGCGTCTTGTACTCAGCTTGGCAGATAATGCAAGAGTCGTTCTCCTTTTCCAGATTTCCTCCAGAACCGTTGAAACATGAAGAGGTTGTTGATTGATGGTGAACTCGTGTCCTCGTACATGCTGATATTGATAACGGACGTAATCGCGATAATATATCACGCATCATGGCAACATCTTCTTGAGCTTGAGCAGTAATTGTAGTAATGGGAAGAACCCTAATCCTAGAGGCTGAAACATCATCCACCACGGCAACACCTTCTTGAAACTGAAGCGTACTCGTACTGTTGGGAAGAACCCTAACCCTAGATGTTGGAACATCAACACCGTCTTGAAACTGAAATCTACCGGCGGTAGAATTCTGTTGTGGAATTGTCGCATTTCTTTGGTGTTGATAACTCAGATTGAACCCAATCCTATAGGATGGCGGCAATGATCCCAAAAGTCTCGAACTATGTTGCTGATGTTGGTGTCGGTGTTGGTAGTGGTGGTGGTGACGGATCGGAGGGTGTGGATGAGAATAAGACATGGTGATCAATAAACAAAAGTATAATCTTCCTTTGAACAGAAAATAAAACAGAATAAAAAGGAAAAATAGCCGAAATCAAATGAAGAAAATAGCCGAAAATCTTCAAGAGAGAAGATGTTAGAGTCTAGATAATACAGTAGCGAAACGCTATCTCTAATATATAGGAGAGTTCTGGTAACGGTCGAGTTAAAATTTAGAAACCTGTTATCAAATTCCAAATTTGAGGTTTCCAGAGCCGGTGCAGAGTGTGACGCACAAGGCCCGTCTCTGGGAAAAGGCACGTTCTTACTTACTATTAGGGCCTTCTCTTCAAGCCAAACGCTTTTTACTCTATCTACTTGGGGCCTTTTTTTTTATGTTCTGTGTATGTGTACAGGAAAAATATAAATTAACTATAAGGTTTTTTTTATGGGAATCCTGTTTTAGGGCATACCTATCTGGCCATATTGAATAAGGACAAAAATAGATTGCAGATAATAAATTCAAAAATTCCTTAACCAAATATTTTTTGTAATGATAAATCTGACGTTTCAGTATTAGTGTTAATAATAATGATTAGGTGTTAATAATTTTGATTAGTAATTAATATTAATGATTAGTAATTAAGATAATTAAGTTATAAAAGTTTGTGTTGATGATAAATTTTGGGGGAAAAAAAGTTAGGTTTTTTTTGGAGAAGGAAAAGTGAGGAAAAAACTTTGATTCAAGTAATTTCAATGAATGAGGAGGGACAATTTTCATCTAAAAAAACCTAGAAAAAGACATATCAAGTACAATAATTTTCATATTTCCGCAGATTCTTTCCATCTATTTGCAAGTTTCGGTACACTCTTATTGGTTCACAACCGTCTCTGGTCTTGCTCTTGGTTCCAGGTATGGCATCTCAACATCCCTAATTAATTTTATCAATAGTTTATATATATGTTTCCTTAATCTGTCAGCTAAAATTTACTACAAGCCCATCAGCAAACCCAACGTCATTATTTTTCACCCTTAATTTTACTCGACATTTTACAAACCTCTCGGCTTTTTCAATTTTCTCATCTTTTTAGTTCCTCTCCACATCCAGTTCCAGTCTCAACTTTAAACATGAACATATTAGTCTAGAACTTTAAACATGAACATATTAGCCTAGAACTGTCAGGGTATCAATAACCCAACCACAATGCAACACCTAAAAGACATAATCTCTTTACACAAACCCGATATTCTCTTCCTTTCAGAAACTTTTGCTAATGAAAGACACATGTCAAGACTTGCTCAATCCCTTCAATTCCAAAACCTAATCTCAGTCCATAAATGTGACGGATCAGAAAATCTGGACTTCAAAGGAACCGATTTTCGGTCTGCTTGGCAAGATCCAACCCTCTGATACGCCACTCAAGAAATTGAACTTTCAGATTTTTTTTAAAACCATCGAATTTACCCTGCAAAATGTTCATTGAACTATCCAAAACTGCTTTATAAAAAAACACATAACACTTTTATAATTCAAGGGTCTACAAATAAATTCCATCTTTATGAGGAAATTATATTTTTTGGATACTAGACACCATCAGCCAATTTCCCATGGTGAGGGAGGGCCAGTTACTAATTCTAATTACTTGTATGAACAGTTTCCAATCCTAAAAATTTATATGGCCAGTTGCCAAATCTAATAATTTATATGACCAGTTGCCAACATACTATCGGCCAGTTGCCGATGATAAAAATTGGCCAGTTGCCCATGCCAAAGGATGACCAGTTGCCAATCCACTATCGACCAGTTGTCGATTATAAAAATAGGCCAGTTGCCAATACTAAGGATGGCCACTTGCCAACCTAACAATTTATATGGCCAGTTGCCAACACACTATTGGCCAGTTGCCAATGCCAAAGGATGGCCAGTTTCCAACCCACTATCGACCAGTTGTCGAATTATAAAGGATGACCAGTTTCCAACCTACTATCGGCCAGTTTCCAATTACTAAGGATGGCCAGTTGCCAACCTACTATCGGCCAGTTGCCGATTATAAAAATTGGTCAGTTACCAATGTCAGTGTTGCAATCGTCTCTGAATGTATGGTATGAACTGCATAGCAGCAATCAACCCTTTTCAGACGATATGAACAACCTTACAGTGTTGTGCTGAACCGCATAACGGCTGCCTACGTACCTTCTCCGTTTTCTCGAAGGGATCAAACACGACCGTAGTTCGTCAATTACTTATTCAGATAATATGAACTACCCTCAACAGTAGCAATTATCTCTTATTAAATATCAACTAAACTTAGTGATAACACTAACATAACATCTCAGTAATGAAATGACCATTAAAACTCTTTGACCATGGATAACAAACTCAACTGCATAGTTACCACCTACCATCCCATGACCAATAAAATTCATTTCATACCAAAGCAAAATCAGACATTAGAGCATACAAATAATTGTAAATAATTATAAGGAAATCAATTATAAATTTATCAGTTTCATTGTCGTCCATTCTTTGTATTCCAACAATAAAATTGGATGCATTCATTTGTACATATCTGCACCAAATATAATGGAGCTTATATACTCAAAAGAGTTCATGTAGGCGTACGAGGCTAAAACAAATTCATAAGATGCCAAGCGCGACATGAATTTTGGAGACACCATATCACACCATATCACTACTAACTTCAAAACACTAGCTATCAGTTATGTTCATAGGGACAGTTCTCAATTTAGATTACCAGTTCCAAAGTAGTTCATAAGGTAGAAAACATAGTAGATGCTTAGTCCTGTCAAGACAAAAAAAACTCGACATCTATACTAGTCCGTAGGCAGTCTAATAAAATTATGCAAACCAAATCATACCCCAGATTGTGACATGTATATATACACACCAAAATGCAACCGAACATGTTTTAAAGTACTCATCCTTGTTAAAGGAACAAGTAGGAAATGGTACTACAAGTGATACGTAAATACTAGTCTAATTATATAATTAAGACTTCTTGTGGCCCTTTGACTTCCATTGGTTTTATAATCCAAAAGAATAAAATACGTATTTCAAACCAGTTAACAAAATGTAAAAAGAAGCACTACCCAAATACTTTGATTAGTCCAATAAAAAAATGAAAAATCCAAAAGATCTTTAGTTTATTTTTATCTTAAAATCAGTATTAACGGAGAGCAAGAATTAGTAAGGACTCTGGTTGGAAACCCCATTGAGATATGCATAAAATGATTGTCGATCCCATAGAATATTTGAAAGCGGACTAGCTAAATTGTCAGGACCTTAGCATCGAAACCTCATTCATGCAAGTGTTCACACAAACAAGTCATAGGGTAAGTCTTTAGCTACAACGATTTGTATATCCACTCAGAAAAATTAACAGGGTACCGTCAACAAATCCATTACATCTAGTTAAGTTAATTTCGCTAAAGATATATTCCACGACAACTTACTCAAGACTTGAAACTAAACGATTCAATAAAATTTATCAAAAATCTCTATCATGCCAAGTGGATTGAACAGATTCAAGTCAAAAAGAATATCCCATAAGAAAATCCTTACCTCAATACGATGAGCGATCACTAAGCGAAATTGAAATCTCTCAAGCAATCTCCAACAAGACAAAAAATCATGTTTCCCTTTCAAATCTCAAATGACAAAGGATCAGCAAGAAGGCTTAAAAGAATGTTGCTAGCAAAATAATCTAGGAACCCCTTGTCTTCAGTAAATCTTCTAAATTAATGGTAGCAACATTACCATTCTCAACTTTTCGTGCAAGTTTCGAAATCCAAACGCTGCTCAAACTTATGCTCTCTTTCACTTCCAAGATCTACCCATCCACAAAGACCAAGTAGAAAAATATAAATATACAATGAAATAAATGGGTATAGCCACAACCATTTTATATAGCTTAATTAATCTAAGCTCGGTATACTCTACAGTTTGCATATTTATAGTATTACCACAAAATAAATATGCTAGTTGTACTCTTAGTACTGTCCATAGTGATTAGTCACATTTATGTTAGTTTTATTCTTATAAAATTCACAACACTAATTAGTTTGTAGTGACAGCTGAAACAAGAAACCTAAATTGGATGCCTATATAACATAAGCTCACTTAATCACGCAAAATAGTATACATATATACTCATCAAAAGATATTTGTTTTGTCGTAAGCAAGAAAAATGCTTCTAACATTATCCCAATTTCTAACTCAGTTTCCACCTATACACATTTTCGAGCAAACCGTAGTCCAGACATTTCTATGAGCACTATATAAGAATATTCCCATCAAAATCAATTTAACTAGTGATAGGAAGTAAATCAAAGAGAGTCAATAATCATTCCACTTTCGAAAACCCATGCATTCCCTCATTCTAACAGATGATGAAAGGGATAAGCACCACAAAGCATAGGTTAACCCCAAATGTGGAATTCTACACCTGATATAGTTCTTGATTAATTTTTCATATACATGCATGGAATGATGGTATCAAAAGATAAAAAAATAACAAAGCAAATTAAATTGATGCCGACATTAAATCACTATCGCGGTACGATTAAAGGAAACAATAAGAATTTTACCCCTTTTACTTTTCTTTCAGGTTTTTCATCAAACAGATGATGTGCCATAACTTGTGCTTGAGAAGGCCACCTTGTTTTGGAGTTTTTGGCTCAATTTTATAGCTTTCTTGACCTGAAATTTCGAGTCTGGGCATAACCCAACAATCCCATGCATCAACATCTATCATGCGTCGACCCAACCAATGGTAGTAAGACCTACTTATTCCCATGTTTTCTCGTTGTAATATCAACTAAAAAATGTTATCAAAGTCCAAGTCTTTTTCCCTGTATCGATTACTGAAATCTCACTCCCTCCTAGTTAGTAAGAATCATTTTATGAGTTGGTTGAAAAACTGATTACCTCCGAGCATCTCCCAACCAAGAAAAAGTTTTCCTTCCACATATATAAAACCAGCCAGCATAAAATAACGATTCCATGTACTCGAATCTGCACAAATTTCACTCCGTTTTCCTTCAATTTTGTTTCCTCTGTCACAAGAGAAAAACCAAGATGGAGAAGAGAGGTATCATATCAGAAAAGATTGATAAGACCCCCATTTCTTTTTGTTTTAGTTTCTAACACGCGTAATTATTTAGGAATCCCCAGCACTCTCTCTGTTTGACATGTGGTTTACATGCATACAAAAACTATTAACGCACCCACAACTTTGGATTAAGACAGACTCTTCCATCTAGGTATAACATTTTTTTTTGGGGCAACCTGAAAGTTGCTAAGAACACTAAGTATCATAGTTCTAGACACTCCACGTGCGTAATTAGACTAATGGGTTCAATTAAACCCGAGAAAAAAAATGCATGGATTCTTACACCATTAACCCCTTAAAGAGAACTTCGTCCCGAAGTTCAAACTAAAGCTAGAAGTACAGAGAATTATTTGTGGTCACAACGCGAGAAGAACACTGATGAGTTCCAGAATGCACAGTCCCGTTTGAATCGTAACTGCTCTGATACCAACTTTGATGGGTCAGAAAATCTGGACTTCCAAGGAACCGGTTTTCGGTCTGCTTGGCAAGATCCAACCCTCTGATGCGCCACTCAAGAAATTGAACTTTCAGATTTTTTTAGAACCAATTCAAATTTACCCTGCAAAATGTTCATGGAACTATCCCAAACTGCTTGATAAACAAACACATACACTTTTATAATTCAAGGGTCTACAAATAAATTCCATCTTTATGAGGAAATTATATCTTTTGGATACTAGATACCATCAGCCAATTTCCCATGGTGAGGGATTGCCAGTTACTAATTCTAATTACTTGTATGGACAGTTGCCAATCCTAAAAATTTATATGGCCAGTTGCCAAATCTAACAATTTATATGTCCAGTTGCCAACAAACTATCAGCCAGTTGCCGATTATAAAAATTGGTCAGTTACCAATGTCAGTGTTGCAATCGTCTCCGAATGTATGGTATGAACTGCATAGCATCAACCAACCCTTTTCAGACGATATGAATAACCTTACAGTGTTGTGCTGAACCGCATAGCGACTGCCTATGTACCCTCTCTATTTGCTCGAAGGGATCAAGCACGACCGTAGTTCGTCAATTACTTATTCAGATAATATGAACTACCCTCAACAGTAGCAATTATCTCTTATTAAATATCAACTAACCTTAGTGATAACACTAACATAACATCTCAGTAATGAAATGACCATTAAAAATCTTTGACCATGGATAACAAACTCAACTGCATAGTTACCACCTACCATCCCATGACCAATAAAATTCATTTCATACCAAAGCAAAATCAGACATTAGAGCATACAAAGAATTGTAAATAATTATAAGGAAATCAAATATACATTTATCAGTTTCATTTTCGTCCATTCTTTGTATTTCAACAATAAAATTGGATGCATTCATTTGTACATATCTGCACCAAATATAATTGAGATTATATACTCAAAAGGGTTCATGTAGGGGTACGCGGCTAAAACAAATTCATAAGATGCCAAGCGCGGCATGAATTTTGGAGACACCATATAAAACCATATCACTACTAACTTCAAACCACTAGCTATCAGTTATGTTCATAGGGACAGTTCTCAATTTAGATTACCAGTTCCAAAGTAGTTCTTAAGGTAGAAAACATAGTAGATGCTTAGTCCTGTCAAGGCAAAAAAAAACTCGACATATGTACTAGTCCGTAGGCAGTCTAATAAAATTATGCAAACCAAACCATACCCCAGACTGTGACATGTATATATACACACCAAAATGCAACGGAACATGTTTTAAAGTACGCATCCTTGTTAAAGGAACAAGTAGGCAATGGTACTACAAGTGATACGTAGATACTAGTCTAATCATATAGTTAAGACTTGTTGTGGTCCTTTGACTTCCATTGGTTTTATAATCCAAAAGAATAAAATACGTATTTCAAACCAGTTAACAAAATATAAAAAGAAGCACTACCCAAATACTTTGATTAGTCCAATAAAGAAATGAAAAATCGAAAAGATCTTTAGTTTCTTCTTATCTTAAAATCAGTATTAATGGAGAGCAAGAAGTAAGGACTCTAGTTGGAAACCCCATTGAGATATGCATAAAATGATTGTCGATCCTATAGAATATTTGAAATCGGAGTAACTAAAAAGTCCGGCCCTTAGCATCGAAACCTCATTTATTCAAGTGTTTATACAAACAAGTCATAGGGTAAGTCTTTAGCTACAACGATTTGTATATCCACTCAGAAAAAATTAACAGGGTACCGTCAGCAAATCCATTACATCTAGTTGAGTTAATTTCGCTAAAGATATATTCCACGACAACTTACTCAAAACTTGAAACTAAACGATTCAATAAAATTCATCAAAAATCTCTATCATCCCAAGTGGATTGAACAGATTCAAGTCAAAAAGAATATCCCATACCTCAATACGATGAGCGATCACTAAGCGAAATTGAAATCTCTCAAGTAGTCTCCAACAAGACAAAAAATCATGTTTCCCTTTCAAATCTCAAATGACAAAGGATCAGCAAGAAGGCTTAAAAGAATGTTGCTAGCAAAATAATCTAGGAAACCCTTGTCTTAAGTAAATCTTCTAAATTAATGGTAGCAACATTACCATTCTCAACTTTTCGTGCAAGTTTCGAAATCCAAACGCTACTCAAACTTATGCTCTCTCTCACTTCCAAGATCTACCCATCCACAAAGACCAAGTAGAAAAATATAAATATACAATGAAATAAATGGGTATAGCCACAACTATTTTATATAGCTTAATTAATCTAAGCTCGGTATACTCTACAGTTTGCATATTTATAGTATTACCCGAAAATAAATATGCTAGTTGTACTCTTAGAACTGTCCATAGTGATTAGTCACATTTATGTTAGTTTATTCTCATAAGATTCACAACACTAATTAGTTTGTAGTGACAGCTGAAACAAGGAACCTAAATTGGATGCCTATATAACATCAGATCACTTAATCACGCAAAATAACATACATATATACTCATCAAAAGATATTTGTTGTGTTGTAAACAAGAAAAATGCTTCTAACATTATCTCAATTCTTAACTCAGTTTCCACCTATACACATTTACGAGCAAACCGTAGTCCAGACATTTCTACGAGCACTATATAAGAATATTTCCATCCAAATCAATTTAACTAGTGATAAGAAGTAAATCAAAGAGAGTCAATAATCATTCCACTTTCGAAAACCCATGCATTCCCTTATTCTAACAGATGATGAAAGGGATAAGCACCACAAAGCATAGGTTAATCCCAAATATGGAATTCTACACCTGATATAGTTCTTGATTAATTTTTCATATACATGCATGGAATGATGGTATCAAAAGATAAAAAAATAACAAAGCAAATTAAATTGATGCCGACATTAAATCACTATCGCGGTACGATTAAAGGAAACAATAAGAATTTTACCCCTTTTACTTTTCTTTCAGGTTTTTCATCAAACAGATGATGTGCCATAACTTGTGCTTGAGAAGGCCACCTTGTTTTGGAGTTTTTGGCTCAATTCTATAGCTTTCTTACCTGAAATTTCGAGTCTGGGCATAACCCAACAATCCCAGACATTCCTAGATCCTTATCAGGCATCAACATCTATCATGCATCGACCCAACCAATGGAAGTAAGATCTACTTCTTCCCATGTTTTCTCGTTGTAATATCAACTAAAAAATGTTATTAAAGTCCAAGTCTTTTTTCCTGTATCGATTACTGAAATCTCACTCCTTCCCAGTTAGTAAGAATCATTTTATGAGTTGGTTGAAAAACTGATTACCTCTGAGCATCTCCCAACCAAGAAGAAGTTTTCCTTCCACATATATAAAACAAGCCAGCATAAAACAACGATTCCATGTACTCGAATCTGCACAAATTTCATTATGTTTTCCTTCAATTTTGTTTCCTCAGTCACAAGAGAAAAACCAAGACGGAGAAGAGAGGTATCATATCAGAAAAGATAGATAAGACCCCCATTTCTTTTTGTTTTAGTTTCCAACACGCGTAATTATTTAGGCATCCGCAACACTCTCTATTTGACATGTGGTTTACATGCATACAAAAACTATTAACGCACCCACAGCTTTGGATTAAGACAGACTCTTCCATCTAGGTATAACATTTTTTTTGGGCAACCTAAAAGTTGCTAAGAACACTAAGTATCATAGTTCTAGACACTCCACGTGCGTAATTGGACTAATGGGTTCAATTAAACCCGAGAAAAAATGCATGGATTCTTACACCATTAACCCCTTAAAGAAAAAATGCATGGATTCTTACACCATTAACCCCTTAAAGAGAACTTCGTCCTGAAGTTCAAACTAATGCTAAAAGTACAAAGAATTATTTGTGGTCACAACGCGAGCAAAACACTGATGAGTTCCAGAATGCACAATCCCGTTTGAATCGGAACTGCTCTGATACCAACTTTGACGGGTCAGAAAATCTGGACTTCCAAGGAACGGTTTTCGGCATGCTTGGAAAGATCCAACCATCTGATACGCCACTCAAGGAATTGAACTTTCAGATTTTTTTAAGAACCAATTCAAATTTACCCTGCAAAATGTTCATTGAACTATCCCAAACTGCTTGATAAACAAACACATACACTTTTATAATTCAAGGGTCTACAAATAAATTCCATCTTTATGAGGAAATTATATCTTTTGGATACTAGATACCATCAGCCAATTGCCCATGGTGAGGGATTGCCAGTTACTAATTCTAATTACTTGTATGGACAGTTGCCAATCCTAAAAATTTATATGGCCAGTTGCCAAATCTAACAATTTATACGGCCAGTTGCCAACATACTATCGGCCAGTTGCCGATGATAAAAATTGGCCAGTTTCCCATGCCAAAGGATGACCAGTTGCCAGCCCACTATCGACTAGTTGTCGATTATAAAAATTGGCCAGTTGCCAATACTAAGGATGGCCAGTTGCCAACCTAACAATTTATATGGCCAGTTGCCAACACACTATTGGCCAGTTGCTAATGTCAAAGGATGGCCAGTTGCCAACCCACTATCGACCAGTTGTCGAATTATAAAGTATGGCCAGTTTCCAACCTACTATCGGCCAGTTTCCAATTACTAAGGATGGCCAGTTTCCAACCTACTATCGGCCAGTTGCCGATTATAAAAATTTTTCAGTTACCAATGTCAGTGTTGCAATCATCTCCGAATGTATGGTATGAACTGCATAGCATCAACCAACCCTTTTCAGACGATATGAACAACCTTACAGTGTTGTGTTGAACCGCATAGCGGCTGCCTACGTATCCTCTCCATTTGCTCGAAGGGATCAAGCACGACCGTAGTTCGTCAATTAATTATTCAGATAATATGAACTACCCTCAACAATAGCAATTATCTCTTATTAAATATCAACTAAACTTAGTGATAACACTAACATAACATCTCAGTAATGAAATGACCATTAAAACTCTTTGACCATGGATAACAAACACAACTGCATAGTTACCACCTACCATCCCATGACCAATAAAACTCATTTCATACCAAAGAAAAATCAGACATTAGAGCATACAAAGAATTGTAAATAATTATAAGGAAATCAAGTATACATTTATCAGTTTCATTTTCGTCCATTCTTTGTATTTCAACAATAAAATTGGATGCATTCATTTGTACATATCTGCACCAAATATAATGAAGCTTATATATTCAAAAGGGTTCATGTAGGCGTACGCGGCTAAAACAAATTCATTAGATGCCAAGTGCGGCGTGAATTTTGGAGACACCATATCACACCATATCACTACTAACTTCAAAACACTAGCTATCAGTTACGTTCATAGGGACAGTTCTCAATTTAGATTACCAGTTCCAAAGTAGTTCTTAAGCTAGAAAACATAGTAGATGCTTAGTCCTGTCAAGGCAAAAAAAACTCGACATTTGTACTAGTCCGTAGGCAGTCTAATAAAATTATGCAAACCAAACCATACCCCAGACTGTGACATGTATATATACGCACCAAAATGCAACCGAACATGTTTTAAAGTACACATCCTTGTTAAAGGAACAAGTAGGCAATGGTACTACAAGTGATACGTAGATACTAGTCTAATCATATAGTTAAGACTTCGTGTGGCCCTTTGACTTCCATTGGTTTTATAATCCAAAAGAATAAAATACGTATTTCAAACCAGTTAACAAAATGTAAAAAGAAGCACTACCCAAATACTTTGATTAGTCCAATAAAGAAATGAAAAATCCAAAAGATCTTTAGTTTCTTCTTATCTTAAAATCAGTATTAATGGAGAGCAAGAATCAGTAAGGACTCTAGTTGGAAACCAGATATGCATAAAATGATTATCGATCCTATAGAATATTTGAAAGCGGAGTAACTCAAAAGTCCGGACCTTAGCATCGAAACCTCATTCATTCAAGTGTTTACACAAACAAGTCATAGGGTAAGTCTTTAGCTACAACGATTTGTATATCCACTCAGAAAAATTAACAGGGTACCGTCAACAAATCCATTACATCTAGTTAAGTTAATTTCGCTAAAGATATATTCCACGACAACTTACACAAGACTTGAAACTAAACGATTCATTAAAATTTATCAAAAATCTCTATCATGCCAAGTGGATTGAACAGATTCAAGTCAAAAAGAATATCCCATAAGAAAATCCTTACCTCAATACGATGAGAGATCACTAAGCGAAATTGAAATCTCTCAAGCAATCTCCAACAAGACAAAAAATCATGTTTCCCTTTCAAATCTCAAATGACAAAGGATCAGCAAGAAGGCTTAAAAGAATGTTGCTAGCAAAATAATCTAGGAACCCCTTGTCTTCAGTAAATCTTCTAAATTAATGGTAGCAACATTACCATTCTCAACTTTTCGTGCAAGTTTCGAAATCCAAACGCTGCTCAAACTTATGCTCTCTCTCACTTCCAAGATCTACCCATCCACAAAGACCAAGTAGAAAAATATAAATATACAATGAAATAAATGGGTATAGCCACAACCATTTTATATAGCTTAATTAATCTAAGCTCGGTATACTCTACAGTTTGCATATTTATAGTATTACCACAAAATAAATATGCTAGTTGTACTCTTAGTACTGTCCATAGTGATTAGTCACATTTATGTTAGTTTATTCTCATAAGATTCACAACACTAATTAGTTTGTAGTGACAGCTGAAACAAGGAACCTAAATTGGATGCCTATATAACATCAGATCACTTAATCACGCAAAATAACATACATATATACTCATCAAAAGATATTTGTTGCGTCGTAAACAAGAAAAATGCTTCTAACATTATCTCAATTCTTAACTCATTTTCCACCTATACACATTTACGAGCAAACCGTAGTCCAGACATTTCTACGAGCACTATATAAGAATATTCCCATCAAAATCAATTTAACTAGTGATAGGAAGTAAATCAAAGAGAGTCAATAATCATTCCACTTTCGAAAACCCATGCGTTCCCTTATTCTAATAGATGATGAAAGGGATAAGCACCACAAAGCATAGGTTAATCCCAAATATGGAATTCTACACCTGATATAGTTCTTGATTAATTTTTCATATACATCCATGGAATGATGGTATCGAAAGATAAAAAAATAACAAAGCAAATTAAAATGATGCCGAAATTAAATCACTATCGCGGTACGATTAAAGGAAACAATAAGAATTTTACCCCTTTTACTTTTCTTTCAGGTTTTTCATCAAACAGATGATGTGCCATAACTTGTGCTTGAGAAGGCCACCTTGTTTTGGAGTTTTTGGCTCAATTCTATAGCTTTCTTACCTGAAATTTCGAGTCTGGGCATAACCCAACAATCCCAGACATTCCTAGATCCTTATCAGGCATCAACATCTATCATGCATCGACCCAACCAATGGAAGTAAGATCTACTTCTTCCCATGTTTTCTCGTTGTAATATCAACTAAAAAATGTTATTAAAGTCCAAGTCTTTTTTCCTGTATCGATTACTGAAATCTCACTCCTTCCCAGTTAGTAAGAATCATTTTATGAGTTGGTTGAAAAACTGATTACCTCTGAGCATCTCCCAACCAAGAAGAAGTTTTCCTTCCACATATATAAAACAAGCCAGCATAAAACAACGATTCCATGTACTCGAATCTGCACAAATTTCATTATGTTTTCCTTCAATTTTGTTTCCTCAGTCACAAGAGAAAAACCAAGACGGAGAAGAGAGGTATCATATCAGAAAAGATAGATAAGACCCCCATTTCTTTTTGTTTTAGTTTCCAACACGCGTAATTATTTGGGCATCCCCAACACTCTCTGTTTGACATGTGGTTTACATGCATACAAAAACTATTAACGCACCCACAGCTTTGGATTAAAACAGACTCTTGTATCTAGGTATAACATTTTTTTTTTTGGGAAACCTAAAAGTTGCTAAGAACACTAAGTATCATAGTTCTAGACACTCCACGTGCGTAATTGGACTAATGGGTTCAATTAAACCCGAGAAAAAATGCATGGATTCTTACACCATTAACCCCTTAAAAAAATGCATGGATTCTTACACCATTAACCCCTTAAAGAGAACTTCGTCCTGAAGTTCAAACTAATGCTAAAAGTACAAAGAATTATTTGTGGTCACAACGCGAGCAGAACACTGATGAGTTCCAGAATGCACAATCCCGTTTGAATCGGAACTGCTCTGATACCAACTTTGACGGGTCAGAAAATCTGGACTTCCAAGGAACCGGTTTTCGGCCTGCTTGGAAAGATCCAACCATCTGATACGCCACTCAAGGAATTGAACTTTCAGATTTTTTTAAGAACCAATTCAAATTTACCCTGCAAAATGTTCATTGAACTATCCCAAACTGCTTGATAAACAAACACATACACTTTTATAATTCAAGGGTCTACAAATAAATTCCATCTTTATGAGGAAATTATATCTTTTGGATACTAGATACCATCAGCCAATTGCCCATGGTGAGGGATTGCCAGTTACTAATTCTAATTACTTGTATGGACAGTTGCCAATCCTAAAAATTTATATGGCCAGTTGCCAAATCTAACAATTTATATGGCCAGTTGCCAACATACTATCGGCCAGTTGCCGATGATAAAAATTGGCCAGTTTCCCATGCCAAAGGATGACCAGTTGCCAGCCCACTATCGACTAGTTGTCGATTATAAAAATAGGCCAGTTGCCAATACTAAGGATGGCCAGTTTCCAACCTAACAATTTATATGGCCAGTTGCCAACACACTGTTGACCAGTTGCTAATGTCAAAGGATGGCCAGTTGCCAACCCACTATCGACCAGTTGTCGAATTATAAAGTATGGCCAGTTTCCAACCTACTATCGACCAGTTTCCAATTACTAAGGATGGCCAGTTTTCAACCTACTATCGGCCAGTTGCCGATTATATAAATTGTTTAGTTACCAATGTCAGTGTTGCAATCATCTCCGAATGTATGGTATGAACTGCATAGCATCAACCAACCCTTTTCAGACGATATGAACAACCTTACAGTGTTGTGTTGAACCGCATAGCGGCTGCCTACGTATCCTCTCCATTTGCTCGAAGGGATCAAGCACGACCGTAGTTCGTCAATTACTTATTCAGATAATATGAACTACCCTCAACAGTAGCAATTATCTCTTATTAAATATCAACTAAACTTAGTGATAACACTAACATAACATCTCAGTAATGAAATGACCATTAAAACTCTTTGACCATGGATAACAAACACAACTGCATAGTTACCACCTACCATCCCATGACCAATAAAACTCATTTCATACCAAAGCAAAATCAGACATTAGAGCATACAAAGAATTGTAAATAATTATAAGGAAATCAAGTATACATTTATCAGTTTCATTTTCGTCCATTCTTTGTATTTCAACAATAAAATTGGATGCATTCATTTGTACATATCTGCACCAAATATAATGAAGCTTATATATTCAAAAGGGTTCATGTAGGCGTACGCGGCTAAAACAAATTCATTAGATGCCAAGTGCGGCGTGAATTTTGGAGACACCATATCACACCATATCACTACTAACTTCAAAACACTAGCTATCAGTTACGTTCATAGGGACAGTTCTCAATTTAGATTACCAGTTCCAAAGTAGTTCTTAAGCTAGAAAACATAGTAGATGCTTAGTCCTGTCAAGGCAAAAAAAACTCGACATTTGTACTAGTCCGTAGGCAGTCTAATAAAATTATGCAAACCAAACCATACCCCAGAATGTGACATGTATATATACGCACCAAAATGCAACCGAACATGTTTTAAAGTACACATCCTTGTTAAAGGAACAAGTAGGCAATGGTACTACAAGTGATACGTAGATACTAGTCTAATCATATAGTTAAGACTTCTTGTGGCCCTTTGACTTCCATTGGTTTTATAATCCAAAAGAATAAAATACGTATTTCAAACCAGTTAACAAAATGTAAAAAGAAGCACTACCCAAATACTTTGATTAGTCCAATAAAGAAATGAAAAATCCAAAAGATCTTTAGTTTCTTCTTATCTTAAAATCAGTATTAATGGAGAGCAAGAATCAGTAAGGACTCTAGTTGGAAACCAGATATGCATAAAATGATTGTCGATCCTATAGAATATTTGAAAGCGGAGTAACTAAAAAGTCCGGACCTTAGCATCGAAACCTCATTCATTCAAGTGTTTACACAAACAAGTCATAGGGTAAGTCTTTAGCTACAACGATTTGTATATCCACTCAGAAAAATTAACAGGGTACCGTCAACAAATCCATTACATCTAGTTAAGTTAATTTTGCTAAAGATATATTCCACGACAACTTACTCAAGACTTGAAACTAAACGATTCAATAAAATTTATCAAAAATCTCTATCATGCCAAGTGGATTGAACAGATTCAAGTCAAAAAGAATATCCCATAAGAAAATCCTTACCTCAATACGATGAGCGATCACTAAGCGAAATTGAAATCTCTCAAGCAATCTCCAACAAGACAAAAAATCATGTTTCCCTTTCAAATCTCAAATGACAAAGGATCAGCAAGAAGGCTTAAAAGAATGTTGCTAGCAAAATATTCTAGGAACCCCTTGTCTTCAGTAAATCTTCTAAATTAATGGTAGCAACATTACCGTTCTCAACTTTTCGTGCAAGTTTCGAAATCCAAACGCTGCTCAAACTTATGCTCTCTCTCACTTCCAAGATCTACCCATCCACAAAGACTAAGTAGAAAAATATAAATATACAATGAAATGAATGGGTATCGCCACAACCATTTTATATAGCTTAATTAATCTAAGCTCGGTATACTCTACAGTTTGCATATTTATAGTATTACCACAAAATAAATATGCTAGTTGTACTCTTAGTATTGTCCATAGTGATTAGTCACATTTATGTTAGTTTTATTCTCATAAGTTTCACAACACTAATTAGTTTGTAGTGACAGCTGAAACAAGAAACCTAAATTGGATGCCTATATAACATCAACTCACTTAATCACGCAAAATAGGATACATATATACTCATCAAAAGATATTTTTTGTGTCGTAAGCAAGAAAAATGCTTCTAACATTATCCCAATTCTTAACTCAGTTTCCACCTATACACATTTTCGAGCAAACCGTAGTCCAGACATTTCTACGAGCACTATATAAGAATCTTCCCATCAAAATCAATTTAACTAGTGATATGAAGTAAATCAAAGAGAATCAATAATCATTCCACTTTCGAAAACCCAAGCATTCCCTCATTCTAACAGATGATGAAAGGGATAAGCACCACAGAGCATAGGTTAATCCCAAATGTGACATTCTACACTTGATATAATTCTTGATTAATTTTTCATATACAGGCATGGAATGATGGTATCAAAAGATAAAAAAATAACAAAGCAAATTAAAATGATGCCACATTAAACCATTATCACGGTACGATTAAAGGAAGCAATAAGAATTTTTACCCCTTTTATTTTTCTTTCAGGTTTTTCATCAAACAGATGATGTGCCATAACTTGTGCTTGAGAAGGCCACTTTGTTTTGGAGTTTTTGGCTCAATTCCGTAGCTTTCTTGAATTGAAATTTCGAGTCTGGGCATAACCCAACAATCCCAGAGATTCCTTGATCCTTATCAGCCATCAACATCTATCATGCATCGACCCAAACAATGGTAGTAAGATCTACTTCTTCCCATGTTTTCTCGTTGTAATATCAACTAAAAAATGTTATCAAAGTCCAAGTCTTTTTCCCTGTATCGAATACTGAAACCTCACTCCTTCCCAGTTCGTAAGAATTATTTTATGAGTTGGTTGAAAACTGATTACCTCCGAGCATCTCCCAACCAAGAAGAAGTTTTCCTTCCACATACATAAAACCAGCCAGCATAAAACAACGATTCCATGTACTCGTATCTGCACAAATTTCACTCTGTTTTCCTTCAATTTTGTTTCCTCGGTCACAAGAGAAAAACCAAGACGGAGAAGAGATGTATCATATTTGAAAAGATAAATAAGACCCCCATTTCTTTTTGTTTTAGTTTCTAACACGCGTAATTACTTAGGCATCCCCAACACTCTCTCCGTTTGACATGTGGTTTACATGCACACAAAAGCTATTAAGGCACCCACGGCTTTGGATTAAGACAGACTCTTCCATCTAGGTATAACATTTTTTATCTTTTTTGGGCAACCTGAAAGTTGCTAAGAACATTGAGTATCATAGTTCTAGGCACTCCACGTGCGTAATTGGACTAATGGGTTCAATTAAACCCGAGAAAAAAATGCATGGATTCTTACACCAAAGCTGGTCGAAGAGGAGGACTTTGCCTCATGTGGAAAAACCTAAACATTCAAGTGTTATCTCAATCCCAAAGTTTCATCCATGTCCTTGTCACTCCCCTAGCTCTGGTCTAACCATGGCTCTGCACAGGCATTTACGGTCCTCCACATCCAGCGACGAGATATGATTTTAGGCAGGACTTCCCAACAATTTTCCCCAACATAACCAACTCAACCTCATGGGTGTTGGTAGGAGATTTTAATGAAGTAACAAACCAAGCGGAGAAGAAAGGAGGAAGACAAGTGAACTTTAGCGAGACTCAACCATTCCTCACAATGATAGATCAAATGGGATTCATTGACCTAGGATTTCGTGGAGACCCATACACTTGGACGAACAATCAGCAAGGTTAAGATAACATATTAGAAAGATTGGATAGAGCTCTTGCAACTCCATATTGGCGCACGACAAATCCTCATGCCGCAGTCACTCACCTTCTGAGAATAGCATCTGATCACGCGCCCATCCTTTTTCGCACCAAAGCAATTGAATGGCAGGGACAAAAAAAATGCAAATTTGAACATCTATGGTTGACGCACCCTCATCTCAAACAAGTTTTAGATTCTTCCTGGACTCAACAAAGTGACGCTGAACCTTCTCTGGACCTTCAGCTAAAGCTAATCACCACTGGCCAAACTCTTATGAATTGGAACAAGGACACCTTTGGGCATCTTCCGACACTAATATGAAAGTCAACGGCGAAAATTTAGTGGGCTCAACATCAGTGCGCCACTCATAATGTCGAGGAACTAGCATATTGGCTAAATCAAGAAAAAGAGCTCAGGAATCAGCACCTAACATTACTCCAATGTCATGCCACATATTGATAAACACGTATGTGCTATATTTTATACACATATTTATATTAGCTATGACTCAATATTTTGGCTAATAACACTATTTTAGTGCTTTTGTAGAAAGTACAAGCGATTCCAATCATCCAGAGAATGAATGGCTAAAATAGAAGTAAAATGGAGACGAAAATGACATAACGTAGCTGGCCAGGCATTTCCATATATCAGCAGCATGGAAGTCACTTCACGGCTAGAGAACATTTGAGTTGGTGGTACAAACAATTTCTTTGCTTTCTCGAGCACGTGACTGGCCCAATAGATGTTGGTTGTTCTTATTGCAAGGAGAGGGGTCCTAGAAAGGTTCATGATGGCTGAAATAATAGTCAGCAGTGGTGTGTATTCTGGAGTACACTTCAGTGAGTCTTTGGTTGAGCTAATGGACGAAATGCAGCCTGAAGTTGGAGTTGAAGTTGGAGTTATATTGAAATTATCGATCAAGAAATACATGAGTTCGATGTGCAATCGAGGGACCAAAGAAATTGAGCTGCTGGTGGTGATTATCTCGAGTTCATAACAGCAGCATCACCAAGCTACTATGAATGGGTTTAATCTTGTGGTCAATGGAGCTCAAGCTACTAGTCCAAAATAAGAAGCTGAAGGAACTGTTGGGAGAAGAAGACCTGAGAGCTTAAACGTATGAGATAATGAAGGAGTTTTGTGTTAGCTGACTCGTTTCATTTATATTGTGTTGTTTGGCCGAGATGAGAAGTTTTGGAAGAAATGGATGGTGATGGATTGGAATGGGCTGGTTCATACCGTGAGCTCTTGGTTCTCGAAATAATAGGCAGAAAACGAAGAATAATTGATGTTGAATGATGGTGGCCGTGTATGGAGTTTAAATGCTATGCAATCGCCAGTGACGAACGTTAGAATACCAGAAGACAGGGAATTCTTGGTCTTATATGTACAGGTCAGATTTCAGCTCGGAATAGAAACTGGTGTTGTAGTTCCAACAGTTTGAGTTGGTCCTGCCTTATTGCAGTTGATAGAGGTGTCGTTGGTAGTATGGCTGCTCTCGTGAGATTGAAATGGTACGTAGGTTGCTGAGAAGGTTGAAACTCGGTGATGTTGGCTGTGAAGAGAGCTCGGTAATGGAAAGACATGGAAGAAACACGAGCAGTGAATCAAACTGGTGGTATACGGTGCTGGTTTTGGTTGGATGGTGGAATATCTCCAGAGTTAACGATGGATATATCAAGCAGGTGATGAATCGATGGTTGATTTGAGCTGGCTCAAGCTGTGCAGGCAGTGGTGATGTGCTGTAACCGATAGAGAGGCATGAAAGTAGAGACTCGGATGAGATTTTCCGAATGGAATTGGACTGAACTGGCTGCAATCAGTTTAAGAAAAGTGAACAGCTGCTGAGATAAATGGAGTTGTATGGAGCTCGCAAGAGTTTTGTACCAAACTGCTGAGGTCCGTATTATGAGCATGAGCAGCTGGTGGATGGATGATGTACAATAGAGAACTCTCTTGTTTAGTCCAGTAAACCCGTTCCGGATTAATGGCTAGTCCAGCGGGAAAACATATTTACTCGCTAGTCCAAAAAAGTTTTAAAAAGAGTAAAATTACTCTACTAATCCTAACATATAATATTATGTACATTAATACATATGTTACTACATATGTAGTATGTAGTATACTAGTAGTAATATGTAGTAACTAGTATACTAGTAGTAACTAGTACTACTAGTATACTAGTAATAATATGTAGTATACTAGTAGTAACTAGTACTACTAGTAATATGTTATATATTGATACTACATATTAATATGTAGTATTAATATGTTATGTTCAATACTATTATGTTATGTATATGTAGTATGTTATATATTGATACTACATATCAATATGTAGTATGTTATATATTGATATGTAGTGTGTTATATATTGATACTACATATTGATGTGTAGTGTGTTATATATTGATATGTGGTATCTTATGTATTGATACTACATATCAAAAAATTGTTATGTATTGATACTACATGTTACTACTAGTACTAGTTACTAGTATACTAATATACTAGTATACTAGTATATAGTGTACTACTAGTACTAGTTACTACTAGTATACTAGTATAGTGTATACTAGTATATAGTGTACTACTAGTATACTAGTATAGTGTATAATATACTAGTAGTAACTAGTATAGTAAAGTAGTTATTTAATTTACTAGTAAGAAATTAGTAAGATATTTTTGTTACTACTAGTATAGTACATATTAATATGTAGTATCACCGTATTGATATTACTAGTATGGAGCAACATACTACTAGTAACATTTACATGTGTTGATACTAATTAGACCTGGAAGGGTGTTTCAGGCATTTAAAAAACACACTTTATAATCTCCACAAAGTTTTTGGACTAGAGAGTAAATAATCTAGTCCAAAAACATGTTTTTGGACTGGGGAGTAAATGTTTTTTACGGGTGGACTAGCCATTAACTGGATCATGAAAAATTGGACTAAACAGTAATTCATATTTTACAATATTGATTGAATGCGACTGAGATGGAATTGGACGGTGAACGAAGATGTTTAGATGGCCAGGGATTCAAAGTTGGTGATGTGGCTGGACTTGGGAGGACATAAAATAGAATTTCTTGGTCCGGATCTCGGTTATGTTTGGACTGGGCCTTGGTAATTTCCTAGGTCGTATTTTGGAGTCTTGGCAGCACCTATATATATTGATATCAACAGAAAGCTTTGGGAGGAGGCCGACCAGGCTACTGAAGCCGCAACGGAGAGAGCCAAGAAGAGGAGAAAGGAACAGAGGCTGGCGGCGACGGACGCCGTCTACAAGGGTTTGCAGTTTTTGTGTTCTCCATTTCTCGTTTTGATTAGTGATTGATTCTTTCTAATATGTTTATGGCTTTTGAGAAAGCCATGTTTTGCTAAGATTTTTGTAACTAGGGTTTCATGGATAAATCTATTTCAAGCATAGAGCATTATGAAAATAAATTGGAATAATTTTGGTATTAGGCTATAATATGAATCTTCAAGTCTATAATTATGTTTATCGATTTAATTAGAATATGAGTTGTTGCATACCGGCTTCGTATGATATATTAAACTCTATTCATAAATTCATATAGATTGCAATTGTATTTGTTAGTATTTGATAATCCATGCTTAGGTTAAATCTTTTGATGGGTTATGCTTAGACGAAGCAAATGAAAATTGTGAATTTATAAATTATGTTTTCGATAATTTCCTCGTCATTGTAATTTGATAGGTCATGCTTAGATAATTTGATGGGCTATACTTAGGAGATGCGAGCTTATGATCAAAAACATATACCAATAATAGGTGTTGCAATAGAACAAAGACATATACATAAATTTGGATTTGAATTCTTTTCGGTGCGAAATATAAATAGTAGTGGATGTCATAGACCCTGGTTACCGGCTCTCTCATTGCGAGTTCACTTTATTAGTTTGCTTTAATTTTATTATTTCATTTTCAATTTCAAAAATCCAAAAATATTGTTTCTAGTTAAGTTATTACAGATATTGATTATCGGTATTTCCACCGCTCCCTGTGGGTTCGACCGTACTTGCCCCTGTCTACTAGTTAGACACCGTGCGATTGCGGTTATTATATATAAGGTTTCCCGAAATCCTATCACATATTGGCAACAAAGATCCAGAATACAATGGCTCCAATCAGAAGATAATAATACGACCTTCTTCCACACCAAAGCAACCATACACCAGAGTCGAAACAACATTCAACCATTACAAGAAAATAACTGGGTTTCTGATAAAGATCAAGTAATTCAGATTATCCTGGAGCATTTCACAACTCAATACACGACTCTGAAAACAATAATAGATGAAGATCTATTTGAGGAAATAGCACCAAGATTAACACCAACACAATGTGATTCACTCTCGGCAGAACTAACAGTACAAGAAATCAAGCAAGCTCTGTTCTCTATCAATTCAGAAAGTGCCCCTGGACCGGATGGTTATACAAGTAAGTTTTTTAAAGTTTTATGGGATACCACTCACACGCAAATAATAGTTATGGTTCAAAGTTTTTTTAATTCTCTAAATATCCACCATCTCATGAACCACACAAATATTACGTTAATTCCAAAAGTGGACCACCCAACAAAACCATCTCAATTCAGACCTATTAGCCTCTGCAATGTATGTTACAAAATCATATCAAAAATTCTAGTCAACCGTATCAGACCCCTTCTCCCATTTATAATGAGCCCTTATCAGAGCGCCTTCGTCCTTCAACGCTCAATTCATGATAACATCGCAATTGCAGGAGAGCTATTCCACTATATAAGAACCTCAGCCATCACCAAAGAACCAAAAATTTCTCTTAAACTAGATATCCAAAAGGCATATGATAGCCTTGGTTGGAATTTCATTAAAAAATCCTTCACCACATTAGGATTTCCGACAATTTTTGTGGATTATATCATGTTATGTATCAGCTCAGTCACCTATTCCATCAACATAAATGGAACCCCTCATGGTTTCATCACTCCGACGAGAGGCATAAGACAAGGTGATCCCATATCTTCATACATTTTCATTATTTGTGATGAAATTCTTTCAAAAAATCTTGCAAAATTGGAAGCCAAACAACTGGTCCGAGGTCTTAGAAGATCGCAAAAAGCACCACCCATATTAAATCTCATGTATGCAGATGATATACTAATCACCTACAGATCCTCCCAACAGAGCAACATCCACCTAAAAAAGATACTTCAATCATATGGAACATCGGCAAGACAAATAATCAATACAGACAAATCCACAATTATCCACCATCCGAGATTACTGCCAGATGATATAAATACTCTACACCAATTTTACAACATGCCAACCTCCTCAACCCCTTCTTTATATCTTGGAGTACAATTCAAACTCGGGAGAACATCCCTCCATATCTTCGAACCTTTGCTTCAAAGGCGGCTCGTAAAGCTCAGGTATGGATGACAAAATTCCTTACACATGCCGGGAGGTTGGTTCTCATTAAAACCTCCTTAACTCCAACATCCAACCACCTTATGCAAACACAACTTTTCCCCGCTCATGTCCACAAACAAATCGATCGGATTACCAGAAATTTTTTCTAGGGACATGACTCCTCTGTTAGAAAACTTCACCCTTTGGGATGGAACAAACTCCACATACCGATAGCAAAAGGAGGACTCAGCATCAGGAAGAGTAGCCATCACAATAAAGCTTTACTCATGAAAAGACTATGGAATATTCACGATCAACCACATTCCATATGCTCATTTATCTACAAAGAGAAATACCTCCAACGTCAACCAAATTTTCAAGGTACGATCACCCTTCCTTGTACTGCCAGCCCACAATGGAAGCAAATGGCATCCATTATTCCTTTTGTAAAACAATAGTTATTTCATCGCATAGCAAATGGTTTAGACACCCCCATAAAAGATAATTGGATACCTCACTTTCATAACCTTGATCCAACACATTGTTATCCTATCCAAACTGTGGATGATATAATTGACCCTCTTAGTCATGATTGGAGACATGATCAGCTACATAATCTTCCACCTGATGCAATACAACATATATCAATATTCACCTTCCCCTGAACAAAAACCCATAAAATAATCTGGCCTCATTCGAAATCTGAAAAATATACCACTGCTTCGGGATACAACTATTTAACCCAACAAGCTAGCCATACAACCACAAACCCCCTCCCAAACACCAAATTTCTATGGACCTTACCATGTCCTCCAAAAATTCAGCTTTTCTTGTGGAAAGCTATCAACAAAGGATTACCAACCTTCGTTTTACTACACCATATCAACCTCACCAATTCAAACATGTGTCCCAGATGCAACTCTGAACCAGAAACGGTAACACACATGCTTATTCAATGTCCTGTGGCAATACCGGCATGGACCAACCTCTTAAACCGCATACCAACAAACAATATTCAACATAACAACCAACCAATCGCCTTAAATCCACAAACAACCATATTACATCTTCTACAAGCTTCTACTGATAGAACCACCATCACCTTATTGTGTTTTCTTTTCTTGGCACTATGGACAACCAGAAATGATCTTTTCTTCAACCAATCTCAATATCACCAAGAAAACATCTTCAGGACAGCTCTAGCACAACAACAAGAATTTGAATGGGCAAGGAAAATATCCCCGCCGGTGCTACCTGGAGATCCAGATCCAAGGATTTCAACAACCATCACAAGAACAACTACAATCATTCAAGTTGGATGGTCCAATCCAGATTTGGGTTGGATAAAAATAAACACAGATGGGGATGCTAGAGGCCATCCAGGTATGACAGGAGCAGGATTCATTTGCAGGGACTCGAATGCTCAAACCATTATGGCTCTTGCACAACCTCTAGGTTTAACTACAGCACTGACGGCAGAGACATGGGAAACCATAATAGCAACGGAAAGACAATGTCCAAGAGTGATAATTGAAACGGACTCTAAGAATCTCATGCGTCTTATAAGAACATCAGAGGAAGCTCCTTGGTATATATCACAAATGATTGTAGAGATCAAACAAAGAATGCACCACATACCTTCCTGCCACATTCAACACAATTATAGATAAGGTAACCAAGCAACGGATGATACAACAAACTTTGCAGCAGATAGAAGCGAACAAGAAAACTATTCGACAACTATATGGGACCAAATGAACCCGCCGTTTCTTAATCAAATCCTATTGAATGACTCTAGGGGAATTAATCTCCCCCGTGTAATCTCCATTTAGTTCCTTTTTAATATATTCATGCTTCAAAAAAAAATGATCCAGAAATGGCTGATTTCTTAAATTATGAGAATGATTTTACACAAACTCAAACTCAAATTCATGATGATGATTTTATGAGCCAAATCCAGATGATGAATACTTCGATGAGTAACCCGATGCTAGTAATACACATGTATACTTCCTGATTAGGTTTAGTTTTATTTTTGTAGGTTGAAATTATCTATAAAATTATACTTTTTTCACCATAGTTCGGCGAACCAGGTATAGGTTCGGCTTATAATTATCATCCGAACCCACCTGGTTCATTACAAATGATGAGCAGTTCGGCTTACTGAAATGTTTAAAATTATCCGCCGAAGTTTTATTTTATAACTTTCCGCCTAATTACTAGATCCTAGTTCGGCTTATTTGAAATTTTCATAACAAGCCGAAGTTATTCCTGAGAGTTATCCGAAAAAAACTTGTTAACAGTTCGGCTTATGTAATGAATATCGTAAGAGCCGAACCTTCAAAAATACTAGGTTCGGATTGTTAGTTAATTAGTATACATACTGAACCTTATCATTAATTTTCCTTCGTAATATCTAACCTTGTGATATTTTTGTAGATCATGCTTGGTGAATCTGTACCGATGGATGATCAACCAGATCCTGTAGACGTAATTCACGAAGATATGAAGGATCACTTCCAAAATGATTTGGTATGTAACAATTTGGTGTTTACCTTCATGTTGTCGGAATATTCCGAAATTTTTCTTACTGATTATTTGTTTTTAAGTGAACGTAGACATGGAAAAGTAAACCTGAAGCAAGGGCTTGGGCTGAGGAACAAGCAATGAAAATAAATTGCGTACTAGTTTTTAGACAACAAAGCTGACATGATGGGTTTGAAATGATTTGTGAGTGAAGTGGAACTGGCGAAAACAAGTCTAGAAAGGGTTCTTTATATATTGGGAGGACCGGGAGAAAGAATATGACACTAACGAGGAAAACAAAGTGTCCTTTCAACATCGTTTTCATCCTCAAGAATAAGTCCCACAACAAAGATGAAGAATATTGTGTTATGAATAAAACTATGGATTTTCGTCATAACCACCCACGTCCAGTTGACCTTCACGAACATGCAAAAGCCACATGACTCAAATCCAGCGAAATACACGAAGAAGATAAAATAACACGACCACATATGTCACCGTCTAAGATTCTTGGTAAATGAAGGAGGACAACAAAAATAACAAGTCGACCACGCAAACAATCTATAATGCAAGAATTAATTTGAGAAGAAATAATTTTCAAGGTAGGATGGTGATGCAACAATTGATGTGGTTAGAGGTGAAGCATAACTACACTTGCCAAAAGAAGTTGGATGACTTCGGTCAAGTCACACACCTTTTTCTTGCACACCCAGAATGCGTCTAATTGGCTCTCTGCTTCCCATAAGTTATGAATTACCGACTTAACATGTTTGACAATGAGTACAAATTATTTAACCATTATGATACAATTGTTAACTATTTTTATGAGTTTCCATCATCATTTTTTATGTTTTTCTAGTTGATATTTCTTTTTATTAATTGTTTAAAGTATACTGCCTCCGATGATGTTCAATACATGAACATTATATTTATATAGATACTACTATACTTAAATTAGAGAAATACATGACTGCTAATCTTTTCTTAATTCAATATAAACAAATTAACTATGAATTACCGACTTAACATGTTTGATAATGAGTGCAAATTATTTTACCATTATTATGATATAGCTGTTAACTATATTTTTGAGTTTTCATCATCACTTTTTATTTATTTAGTTGATATTTATTTTTATTAATTGTATAAAAGGCTACTGTCTCAGATGATGATCAATGCATGCACACTATATTTATATAGATACTACAATTCTTAAATTAGAGAAACACATGACTATTAATCTTTTTTTCATTCTATATAAATTAATTAACTATGGATTACCGACTCAACAAGTTTGATAATGAGGACACATTATTTTACCATTATGATATAACTGTTAACTATTTTTTTTTTTTTTGAGTTTTCATCATCATTTTTTTAGTCTATTTTTCTCTTTATTAATTATAGTGATTGTTACGAAATTATCGGGGGAAAAAATTAGTTGTATCAGGGCCTCTAATCAACTTCGCACAAGGCACTCCATGACTCAGAATCGGCTCTGGAGCTTTCCATACTCGGGCGAATAAACTACTAAAAATTAAAACGCGCCAGCAACCGCCTTAGTTTTGGTTAGGCTAGCCCTTCTCAGGAAAACGTTTCCGGTTAACACTGGGGTTAGACAACCAAATTTAGAAACTCCCATTTCTTAAACTAAAACAAAGAATTTCTCAACTCGATTAGCTAATCTAAGGTGTTTATTCAAAGGCTTCTCCTAAATGTAGTCCATGCTTTTATTAACTATAATCAATAGGAGAAGCCAATAGATTTCTCAACCCAATTAGCCAACTTTAAGTAATTATTCAAAGTTGGCACAGATGATCGATTTAAACCAACCCTATGCAACACATGATTCTTAATGAGCCCAAATAATAAAAACGAATACAACACCACAGTTGTTTGGTTACTTCATTGAGTGGTTATAAGCTACATAGTCTAAAGTACACATTATATCAAATCAATGGAACTTCAGTCACTGATTAATGCATCAAATAATCTTATCAACTCAATCTAGTGCAGTTCTTCCATCAGCATCTATACCATCAATTCTCAAATTGTTCGTAAGTCGCCTTCAGAGGAAACCGTCAATAATAAGATATATCAACCGGATGTATGTTCTGTTTTAATATAGCATTCATCTTATGACATGTCCCTTCAACTACAAGCATTACCAAGTAATTGAAATACTATAAACACACATTATACAAAATCCTTACAGAATCAGCAACAACAACATTAAGATCAATGAAATGGAAATATTAAAAAAAAAAAAAAGGTATTAGATATGAGAAATTGAGTACTTGGTCAACATCATCTTTCGAGAAGGTGCAAGAGTAGATGTCGCTCTGTAATACCGAGCAAAATATTTGATAATTGTGTTAAAACTAGAGAATGAAAGCAAACAGAAGAATATTGTATCCCAGACTTCAAGGATCTTTCGATTCTTTTAGACAATAATTCGAACTTTCCCAACTAATTGGCGAATACAACATGTCACTTGAATTTTGCTTTCAGTATTCAATGAAGCCCTAACACCGTAATCGAACTTAAGGATTGTATTTCATTGACCCGACCAAGTACACACTGTTTAAGATTTTTATGATGTTATTAGAGAAGATCTTTTTTTTTAAAGTTTTGATCATCAAAACAAAATAAAGTACATACTGATACTTACAAGGGACTTCATGTCCTTTGGAGATATTTGTTTATCACCAACAGATACTTTCAAGAGGAATCAATGGCAGAGACACGTCTATTAAAATTTTAACTAAATTCAGATTAAAAGAAACAAAAAAAATCTACAAGATGTGGTCACGCACTCTGTTATGGGACGTTTTCCCCTAGAACCCAACGACCTGATGTCGCACTCCACCCTGGGACCCTCCGTTGTTTTGGAAAACATAATGCATACATTTTGAAGATATCCAACATTTCCTTTCTATTTTAAAAAACCAAATAAATAAATGCAACAAATAATGTAAAAAACTTTTAAATTTGGAGCGGTTGCATCACTTAAAGTGATTGCAAGACGTACCCGAATGAGATCAAGCCAACATAGTTCAAGCAAAGTTGAGAATAACCATCATCTTATAAACAAATACATAAATGATAGGTATATTTTGGATTTGAACCTTCACTTAGTGTAAGAAATTCAATTCTTATCGAGGTTCAGTGGTGAAACTAGTCTTGAACCAAGTACCCCTTGTGATAAAACTAGAATCTCCACACATATTGATTTCAGAGAATAGTTTGTTATGTAGCTAGAACGTTAATGGCCATGTTCTTAGATGTTGGATTCATGAGTCTTCTTCAAAGTTCGGTTTTCTTCTCTTAAGAAACGTCCTGATTTCCATACTCATATATGTAAGTCTCTTTAGATATTTCCGTGATACATCTGTTAAGCAAGTATAAACATATTAAGGATTTGCATCCATCATGTTTCTTGCAGAAACACAACACTAATAAGAAATTAGGAAGTTTTAACTTAGTGCACCATAATCACTTTCGTAACTTGTAGGTACACATTGAACCTTGTTTATCCTTTTCAAAACATAGGTTGGGTTTCTGCTATGGGCGATCAAACTTAATTCACCGACCTTAATACCATTTCCTTACAATTTATTGGAAACCACTACGTTTAGTAGACTTTTCATAAATGGGTATGCCGAGTTCTTACTTGTTTTAATATGGTTGACTGAAACTACTCCCCTCTTAAGTAATTATCTTATCATTTGATGTCTAAGACTTGCATGTCTAGACTTTCCATTATAAGTCTTGTTATAGACATTATAGATTGTAGCTTAAGAAAAGATGAGGGTACCCAAATATACCTCATTCTAAAACTTTTCCTACCTATAAGTCCTTTCTCCGAAAGTGATTGTCTATGGACTGAGTCGAGACAATGCAACTAATCGGTTCACACTTCGTGTGATCCTCTATGGATACGAGATCGAGACAATACAACAACAAAGTATGTTTACTTGATAAAAAGGTTCGGACTTAAGCAAACACAATGAGATTCACTTGTCAAGTAAATCGGAATTAACGTTTGTGTAATTTACTTTAAATTATAATAAAGACAATTATAATTGCGGAAAATAAAAGTAAATGACACATCAAGATTTTGTTAACGAGGAAAACTGCACATGCAGAAAAACCCCGGGATCTTGTCCAGAATTGAATACTCTCAGGATTAGGCAGCTACAAAAAATTACACCTAACTTCGTATAGTTGAGACCACGCAACTAAACCTATAGTACACCTAGTTCCGTCTGTATTCCCACGCCTCCAACTTATACATAAGTCACGTACTTGGAAAAATTCCTTTGGTTCGTATTCCAACCAGTAAAGGAACAACAAATTTGTTTGGTATCGACTCTCTTCAACCAAGTGATATGAGTCGGACAAAGGCTCTTCTGTTTATCTTAACATAAACTCCTTCATCAGGTCCTTAGATCTATCTTATGTTCAATTACCAAAGTAATCGTTAAGATTTTGCGATCAACACTCTTAATCCAAAGAATTGTGTTGATGCCGATCTACTCAATTGATCAATCCAATTCTATCACAAGGATAAAACCGATCATTAATTGGATGCTCTTTTTACCGAAACAAGTATTGTTCACACCAAAGATTATGAACCCACAAATCAGAAATCTTCAATATCTTCTTCGTCTTTAAATCTTCTTAGATCTCCAATCACTTGAATCTCTTGTGATCAATCATGCATAGAACGGAGTATGTTAACAATGGATTATCACAAGATCTTCTTTAGAACTACAAACAATCTAAAAATCCCTGTTGAAACTCTGAACTAGTTTGAGTGAATATTATATCATAAGAGAAGATCCTCAAGCATAAACAAACTAGGTGCAATAAAAGTTCAACCACCGTTAGTCAATCAAATCAATCGAAAACAAAAGATAAACCGCAATTATCTAGTTTCCCACCAGCGGTACTAATAGAGCTTCTCAATCCCAAAGAAGACTTTAAACTGAGCGGCCATAAGAGATTTCGCCTAATTAGGTTACTCTTCTCTCCGAATAGGCGGCTTCACCAGTAGCAGCACAACAAGAGGAAGTTTGTTGTTATGAAGGATTAGTTTGCTAGAAACGCAAACTTCAAGTATTTATAGACTAGGAAGTTTGGACACCAAGGAATTTCCAAAACCGAAAATATTCTCAAGATAATCATTAAAGCACAAATTCGGTTTCCATAATTCCTGGAAATGCTCTGTCCAAAAATAATGATCGAAATCTCTCAAAAAATCTTTAATTAGTAAATGCACATTAATAATTCTTATTTTTCTAAAAATGAAATTAATAATCTTAATTAAAAGATTCTTAAATTATTTATGTTTCGATCATGGGATTCTCTTCCCTTAGATAATAAAGAACAACTTTGAACGATTAAATAATAAACATTCACATCACGTGTTCAAAGTATGTCGACATCCTAACTTTGTAAGTTCTCTTTCATACTTACAACCTTGAAACCGATTTGCAACACTTCCAAACAAGTTTAGAATTGGTTCATCTGACTTTCAAGAACTATGCGATTGATCAAATAACATTCAATCACAAATCACGGGTTTAACGGTTCTACCAAAACAAGTTTCGGTTCTACCTCCATGTGAGTATTGTGCATAGTCACACTAGCTTTCCAAAATTCGATTGACTAGGTATTAGGATCGGTTCCCCACATATATATGGTATCTAACTTGAATGTGTTGCACATGTCTATAGGATCGGTTGCCCTTTGCCTAAAAACGTGTTGCACATGTCCATAGGATCGGTTCCCCTTTCTGCTATAAACCTGCTCATACAAGGATCGGTTCCCTGACCCTTTGTGATGTACTGCACCTCTTACCAGGATCGGTTTCCCTTTTCCCAGTTTTGGTCAGACATAAAATCACAAACCCGATCATACCATCTCAGGTGACTACTTAAGATCGGTTTCACTAATAAAAGTCATACTAATACATAAGTCAGGCCTTTGTGAATAGTTTTACCAAGAACACAAACAAGTCATGAGCGGTTCTACTAATCACAGATATTGGTTGTTCATAAGATAAGCAATGAATAACAAAATCAATAACACCTGACGATTTCCTTTCGATTCACAAACCAAGTTCATGAATTTACTTCCTTAGAACACATGAAAACATTGTTCCCTAGGATGAAATCCTCGCCTCATACTCATACATAATCACAATAGCATTCAAATGATTATGGCGATGTCTTATCTACAAAGTTTAATGGTTAAAGCAATAAACCTCATATTGTATTCCTTAATATTATGTCTATCTAGAGTTCAAACATGCTTCACAGTTTTGGTTTCAGTATGCAAGAATTGAAAGATACGTTAGGGAATGAAACAGTTCAAGTCAAATATCACTAACCTCAAGTGGAAGGATGATTGTTGTCGTTGTAGCTCCTTGCTTCTTCACATATTCAAGTCTTCACAATACTTGTAATGTTTCATATCCTAATACTTTCAAGCTAACCTATACGAAGTTGACTCTTATACATAATCAAGCGACTCTTAACATGAGTTTTTATTCACTAAAATATGACAACCAAACTTGACATACCAACGCTTGGTGGGTTCAAACGATATATGGTCTAACAATCTCCACCTTTGTCAATTTTAGTGACAAAAGTCTTACATCATATGGATAAACAAATTACAAGAATTCATTACACATATGCTTGATTCCCGAATTCAACAGCACAGTAAACTGCATACATTCAATCCTCAAAAATGTCGTTGTTGACATTATAATAATAAAGATAATACTCCCCTAAGGAAGATAGGTAGATATTCAATCCGCACGTCTTTGTTATACCACTTAATATGATATGTTACTCCCGCTTAGTCTGTGCTTTCACTCTTTCGTTTAGATTAAACGTTAAAGCACCAATGTTCTTTTCCTTAGCGATACCAATCAATATAAAATCAATGCCAGTATCACTTGTTTACTCCATATATTCCTCCCCCTTTTTGTCACAAAATGACAAAGAAACAAAAAAATAAAGGACAACACGAAAAGAATCTTACAAATATCAAAATAGACTTGCAACTTGTAGAGTTAGGCACGAGGGTTCCATACACCATGTTCTGATAACCAATATCAAAACCGAAACTACAAGTAGTTTTATTTTGATATGTTACCAAGGAAACAATTGTTCGAAACAATTTTCCATTTTAGTTTAGCAAACCAAAAATCAACTAAGAACCTTAGTACCTTTGCTAAACCGATTGTACAAAAACAATCGCTTATTCGATAAGACCAAAATAAAGATAACTCTATTTTTCTCATTAGGTTCTAATTATCCATAAACTTAGACCTTTCAATTTTAAACAAGACAAGTACTAGGTTAGTTAACTAGCATTTCTTGTTAAGGCATTCGATTAGACTTGAATAACCGAAACCTCACTTTGATAAGTCTAACTAAGATCAGAATTAACTTAGTTTCTCTTATCCGGAATCGAATTGGACTAAACAACTCATCCCGTAAACCTTTTATTTCGTTAAGCCATAAATAATTCATAGAAACCAAATAAATCAACTTGCATAATTATTCACCTCAACCGGAAGCAAATGAAACAACATAGACATTATAACACCGCAATTGCACCGAAATTTTGTAAGCCTAAACAATTGATACCACACAATAAAGCAAGATAACAATAGTTTTTCTTATCCGGAACCAATTGAATCACACATACATCCATACACATAATGGAATAAACATAAATTGTACCGAAATTTTGTTAAGCAAAAGCAATAAATATATATGAAATAAACTCAGTCTTTTCTTAAACAGGAAAACAATTAACTAACAACATTGTTACCTCAAATTTCACATCCACTTATCCAATAAGTTTGCATCTTCGTCCAGGGAGAATTGATATAGAAATATCATTATGTTGTCATCCTTATGCAAAAACAAAAGAATAACAACAACCAACCTTTACCAGAGAAAGGTTGAAGATCGGTTTTAACAATTGCAAGCAAAAGTTGAAAACCGTCGAAACACATATGATTTTATGAAAACCAAAACCGATTCAACATATTGTGACTTTTTCACATATTGTTTCTACCAGAAACCCTCATGATTCTTTGATAAAGCCTACCAACATCGGCTAGAACTTAATCCTGCTAAATCAAAAAGTCACCCAAACCACTAGGGTTCATAACATTATGAGATCAAATATCACGGTCAGAAAACCGAAATCAAACATCCTATAAACTGATTCAATGCAAAGATATAAACATTCATTCATATGAATTTTCCTCTAGGAATTGGTCATACCACATGAATTCATACACAAAACAGTTTTAGACATAACTTTTGCATACAAAGTCCGAATTCAGTGATTTTTGGTTCGTTTTGACCACAAAAGCAAGAGATACACATATATGATCAGTAGATATCAACATCATCAACTCAAAATTACCGTTTCTATCAAAATCTCAAAAATAGATAGAGAAGGTATGAGTATAGAAGAAAATAAATCTCCCTAAAGATGTTAATTAGTTATATAATAATCGAGAGATCACGTGCTTCCTAACCTTTAAAAAGATTGATCACTAAGGCGAGCATGCACATTCTAACACTACTAGGTTGTGTTGAGTTGATCCTTGTCTTGTTCGTCACGAGTGACTAAGACCGAATCATCATTCTTGACCTCTTGCTTGGTTTGTTTTCTCTTGTTCCATCTCTTGTTTTTCTTCTTTGACTTGTGATGAAGAGTGTCATTATCACAACGTCCACTAGTACAAGAGAATTCAGACATGATGTCTCTCTTTAGTCTTTCAAGAAAACTCTTGTAATTATTGCCATCAATAATTAGCAGCTGAGAGTCATTCTTGTGACTAACTTTTGGTCCCTTCTTGGCTATGAAGGACTTCGGGACCCATTTAGAGTTGGGTTTCTTATTTCGCAGGAGCATCCTTCTCCTTCATACCATTAGGATCATTGTCCTTTTGAATATTTTGCGAAACACCCTTTCTCCAATTTGGAACATCAGATCTTGTCTTTGCATTTACAAAGTTATCTCTCTTTCTATATTCAGGTATTTTATGAGATGACCTTGTCGAGCGATATGCAAAATTTGAACTATTATTATAATAATTATTTTGCCTAAACTTAGGATAATAACGATCTGAATTCTTATGAGGAGAAAACTTATCCAATTCGTTTGATACAAAAGAAAGTGCATCTTGCATCTTACGAACTTTGCATCCCCATTGCAAGTGTCCTTTATTACCACAATAATAACAATGCTTAGTATAAATATAGGAAGTATGAGTTTTTATGTTACCTTTTTGTGGGTTCTCTTGCATTGGAGCTCAAAGAGTTTTCTTCTTCTTCTTGTCTTTGTTCAACGTTGTTGCTTTCTTGAAATTAGCAGAAATGCCTTCTTTGATCACTGCTGGTTGAACACTATTCTTAGGCTTGACAGACTTTTCTTCTTTACAAGAAATATGAGTATCTTTGTCATCAGTGGAAGCCTCTTGTTGAGAACAATTAGTATCTTTAACAAATTTTACCTCTTTGTTAATATTTGAAGCATCTATTCCCTTATAGCCCAATCCTCGTGTATCACGGTGATTTCTATTTGCTTCTAACATTGAGGTTAAATTGTATGAGCTAAGATTGAACTTTTTAAGGTCCAAAATTTCTTCTTCCAATGTCTTGATTTTATCAAGAGCAACAACTAGATCAGCCTTAAGATGTTTTTCTCGTGAGAGATATACACCTTTTTTCTCTTCAAAACTCTTTGGTTGAGAATTAACCCTTCCTTCAGATTCAACAAGTTTCTTTTTCGAAAAAAAGAGATCTCTTCGAAGAATTTCACATTCTAATTTCTTAGAATTTAAATCGTCAGTACGATCTTTAAGAAGAGGATCACTGGTGCGGTAACCCATATAATATCCTTGAAAAACCCTCCTCAGTTTCTTGTTCTCGCGACAAAGAGGAGTCATAAAACCAATAAAATCCGAAGTTCTCAGTTTTTCATTTTTCAAAGGATCCAACAGTTTAGAGTATTTTGAGATATTCTCTTCTACTTCTTGTTCAATATCTGAGTCATCATCATCGGAAATTTCATCTAACCCTTGTTGTAGACGTATTTTCCAGTCGTCATCGGTTTCTACATTATTAAAAAGATTAACTTGTCTCGTAGAATCTCTAGAGACGATTTCTTCAGATATTGAATCGTAGATTCCATCATCAAGTGTTAATTCAAAAATCTTGATGTCTTTCTTTACGTTAACTGAATCATTCATTATATTCAATTCTTATAGGTTGGACCACACTAAACACAGATTGTTAGATCTTTTCGTGTTTGCATGCTCTGATACCAATTAAAAGACGAGGGTACCCAAATATACCTCAATCTAAAACTCTTCCTACCTATAAGTCCTTTCTCCGAAAATGATTGTCTATGGACTGAGTCGAGACAATGCAACTAATCAGTTCAAACTTCCTGTGATCGTCTATGGATACGAGATCGAGACAATACAATAACGAAGTATGTTTACTTGATAAAAAGGTTCAGACTTAACCAAACACAATAGGATTCACTTATCAAGTAAATAGGAATTAACGTTTGTGTAATTTACTTTAAATTATAATAAAGACAATTATAATTGCGGAAAATAAAAGTAAATGACATAGCAAGACTTTGTTAACGAGGAAAACCGTAAATGCATAAAAAACCTGGGACCTTGTCCAGAATTGAATACTCTCAAGATTAAGCCGCTACACAAAATTACACCTAACTTCGTATAGTTGAGACCAAGCAACTAAACCTATAGTTCACCTAGTTCCGTCTGTATTCCCACGCCTCCAACTTATAAATAAGTCACATACTTGGAACAATTCCTTTGGTTCGTATTCCAAACAGTAAAGTAACAACAAATCTGTTTGGTATCAGCTTCTCTTCAACCAAGTGATATGAGTTGGACAAAGGCTCTTCTATTTATCTTAACATAAAATCCTTCGCCAGGTCCTTAGATCTATCTTATGTTCAATTACCAAAGTAATCGTTAAGATTTTACAATCAACACTCTTAATCCAAATAATTATGTTGATGTCGATCTACTCAATTAATCAATCAAATTCTATCAGAAGGATAAAACCGATTATTAATTGGGTCCTCTTTTTACCGAAAAAAGTATTGTGCACACCAAAGATTATGAACCCACAATACGAAATATTTTATATCTTCTTAGATGTTCAATCACTTGAATCTCTTGTGATCAATCACGCACAGAACGGAGTCTGCTAACAATGGATTATCACAAGATCGTCTTTATAACTACAAACAATCTAAAGATCCCTGTCGAAACTATGAACTAGTTTGAGTGAATCTTATACCAGAAGAGAATATCCTCAAGCATAAACAAAACAGGTGCAATCAAAGTTCAACCACCGTTAGTCAATCAAAATCAATCGAAAACAAAAGATAAACCGCAATTATCTAGTTTCCCACCAACGGTACTAATAGAGCTTCTCAATCCCAAAGAAGACATTAAAATGAGCGGCCGTAAGAGATTTCGCCTAATTAGGTTACTCTCCTCTCCGAATAGGTGGCTTCACCAGTAACAGCACAACAAGAGGAAGTTTGCTGTTACAAAGGATTAGTTTGCTAGAAATGCAAACTTCAAGTATTTATAGACTAGGAAGTTTGTACACCAAGGAATTTCCAAAACAGAAAATATTCTCAAGATATTCATTAAAGAACAAATTCGGTTTCCATAATTCCTGGAAATGCTATATCCAGAAATAATGATCGAAATCTCTCAGAAAATCTTTAATTAGTAAATGCAATTACTAATTCTTATTTTCCTAAAAATAAAATTAATAACCTTAATTAAAAGATTCTTAACTTATTTATGTTTCGATCCTGGGATTCTCTTCCCTTAGCTATTAAGGAATAACTTTGAATAATTAAATAATTAACATTCACAACACGTGATCAAAGTATGTCGACATCCTAAGTTCGTAAGTTCTCTTTCATACTTACAACCTTGAAACCGATTTTGCACACTTCCAAACAAGTTTAGAATTGGTTCATTGACTTTCAAGAACTATGCGATTGATCAAATAACATTCAATCACAAATCATGGGTTTAATGGTTCTACCTCCATGTGAGTATTGTGCATAGTCACACTAGCTTTCCAAAGTTTAATGGTTAAGCAATAAACCTCGTATGGTATTCCTTAATACTATTTTTATCTAGAGTTCAAACATTCTTCGCAGTTTTGTTTTCAATATGCACGACTTGAAAGATACGTTAGGGAATGAAAGAGTTCAAGTCAAATATCACTAACCACAAGGGGAAGGATGATTGTTGTCGTTGTAGCTCCTTGCTTCTTCACATATTCAAGTCTTCGCAATACTTGTAATGTCTCATATCCTAATACTTTCAAGATAACCTATACGAAGTTGACTCTAGTACATAATCAAGCGACTCTTAACATGAGTTTTGATTCACTAAAATATGACAACCAAACTTGACATACCAACGCTTGGTGGGTTCAACCTATCTATGATCTAACATCTTGATTATTACAATTAATCAAGACTGTTGGAGATGGATTGTTCCAAAGTGGTATTTCTACAATTAAGTTTCTAAGTCATTTCGTCTCCTTACATGCATCGGCTAATGCAATCAATTCTGACAACATTGTTGAATCAGAAATACAAGTATGCATCTTGGAACTCCAAGACATAACAACACCACCTAATATAAATATTCATTTACTAGTGTACTTTGGAGTTGTTCCAGGTAGTATCATTGTATCCTTCTAATACAACAAGATAACTTTGGTAATGCAATCCATAGTCAATTACAAATAAACCAACGCTCTTGAAACTGCTTTCCAGTGTTCAAGTCCTGGGTTATTTGAGAAACGACATAGCATTCGCACGGCTTGGGATATGTCCGGTATTGTGCAATGCATAATCTATATAAGATTTCCAATAATACTAGAATATTCAAGTGGTGCATGAGTACGTACATTATTCTTCATGAACTTGATATTAGGTTCTAACGGAGTCGGGGCTAGCTTTCCGTCAAAATTAACATACTTCTTTAGAAATTTCTTAATGCAATGATATTGGGTTAAAGCCAATGAAAAAGCGGGGTTCTAACAACCATACCCAATATTTCGCTTAGAAACCTGTATGGACTAACCCCAATATAATTTTAAGAGAATCAACTAGACAGTCAGACTCAATCTTAATAAAAGTATATCAAAGAGTTATATCTCACTTTCTCGATTCAATACTTACTCAAGCAGATAGAAATCTACGAGTCTAATTGAATACAAGAGAAATCACTTGAATGGTACCAAAGACCAATGTTCAAGTATCAATCAATTTCAATCAACAACCAAAGGTTGGATTTTACAATTGATCGATTTAACACACAACCTGTGATATTTCAGTTATATAAAAAAATATAATGCGGAAAAGAAATAACACAGACACCAAAAGTTTTGTTAACGAGGAAACCGCAAATGCAGAATAACCCCGGGATCTAGTCCATATTGAACACACGCTGTATTAAGCCGCTACAGACACTAGCCTACTACAAACTAACTTCGGTATGGAATGTAGTTGAACCCCAACCAATCTCACACTGATCCAAGGTACAGTTGCGCTCCTTACGTCTCTGATCCCAGCAGGATACTACACACTTGATTCCCTTAGATGATCTCACACACAACTAAGAGTTTCTACGACCCAAAGTGAAAGACTTTAATAAACAAATTTTTATCACACAGAAAAGTCTACGGTAATAGATAAATCTGTCTCCCACAAAAATACCTACGAGTTTTGTTCTGTCTTTTGATAAATCAAGGTGAACATGAACCAATTGATAAACCAGACTTAAATTCCCGAAGAATAGCTCAGTATTATCAATCACCTCACAATAATCTTAATCGACGCGGCGAAAGAAGATATTGTGGAATCACAAACGATTAGATGAAGATATTTGTGATTACTTTTATATCTTGCCTATCAGAGATATCAATCTTAAGACAATCCTTATGATTGTACTCAATATGATAGAAACATCAAGATAAGATCACACAACTACAAGAAAGTAGTACCGGTCTGGCTTCACAATCCCAATGAAGTCTTCAAGTCGTTAACCTACAGGGTGTCGGTAGAAACCTAAGGTTAAAGGAGAATCGACTCTAGCTTATACAACTAGTATCACACAGGAGGTGTGGGGATCAGGTTTCCCAGTTGCTAGAGTTCTCCCTTCTATAGTCTTTCAAATCAGGGTTTGCAATTAATGTTAGCTTAGTAACAAAGCATTCAATATTCACCGTTATATATGAAAACCTGATTAGATTCAAGCTAATATCTTTCAACCGTAAGATCGAAAACTTAGCTTGTTACATACAAATAAATGCACGATTTTAGGTTTGTGTAACCGTACCCAAACATGTACATTCGTTGGTTCAACGGTAGTTAATCAAATGACTCAAATGAACTAGTTAGAGAGTTGTTCAATTGCTTAGATCTCATAGAAGTATACAAGACACAATCAAAGAAAATACGATTTGATTCACTCGAATCGATTCATGAAATTTATAGCCACAGTTTGAAAACTTGCATTCCTTAGTTTATATAAGTTAAAATTCACGAATAATCGTTTTTAGAAAATAACCAACCTAAGTACGCGGACTAGGTACGCGTACTTAAGTACCCGGAATAAGTTTGTAAATGGTTTACAAACTTCATCAGATTTTCTCGGGAAGAGAACCTCCGCCAGTTCGCGGATTGGATTTGCGTACTCTGTTCCGGTTTCCTGATCAACAAAGTACGCATACTTTGGTTCAAGGAATAAGGACTTATACATATATGTGTTACCACACAATGCTTATATCCAACAATGGTTATATAATCTAAACTCTCATTTCAATCATTGAAACATTCTTAGAGGACGTTATATAGTTGTTGTTCACAAACTATTTTTCATCAAAGCCATTTTCAAGTAATTGAAACATAACATGACTTTCGTCACTATGTAAATATGAACTTGGCCAAAGCGAAAGCTTACCAACACATATTTCGAGAAATAGATAAGCGAGATAAATTCGGCTCGAAATAGCAAATGTGTATAATCAAAGTCTATATAGAAAAACGACTTTTGTCTCAGGATAGGAGATAGAGTATATAGATTTTTGAGTGATAGATAAGTTCAAGTCTCCACATACCTTTTAGTCGATGAAGTTCCACCAGTTCCTTGAGTATTTCTTCGTCTTGTATGATGATCGCCATAGAGTTCTTGAGCTCAACTACACTTTCTATCCTAGTCTGAGAATTAGCTATAGACTAGAAATCAAGACTTATAATTTTGATCACTAACATTGACAAACATGCTTGAGATAGCAACGCATGCGAGTTCGACCGAGCAGTGCTCTAACAATCTCCCCCTTTGTCAATTTTAGTGACAAAACTATTAATACATATGGAATACAAAAATAGATAAATAAACTTTTGTAGCTTCTATTCCACATGCCTAATCTTCAACATTACTCGAAATCTTCGTCACTTCCAAGTACTCCAATGATTCCAAAGGTTGTAAGTTTATCATCATCGTTGTTGAAAATCCGTAGCTATAACAATGAGAAAACAAGAGTTCTCAATCATTGTTACACAGTGTCATAGTATTATTACACAACATCGAAGTTCAATTGTATCTCAACTTCGACAAAAATACTATGGTGATATGTATCTCTTCCCCTTAGTCAATACTCCATCTCACATGGAAACCACTCCCCCTTACATAATGATCCGAAAACCATATGTATTTGTAGTGTGAACTACACATTAATTCTCCCCCTTTTTGTCAATAAAATTGGAAAAGGTACGAAACGAGATCCTAATGAAAGTTTCCATAGAGATATTTCATGACCAAAAGAAAGCACATATCAACTTATTTATATGCAATCATAAAGCCGAAGCTAAATGCTTTCATCAAGGAGTTTATAAAGATACAAGATAACCCCTTAATGTTCCACAGCCCCCCCCCCCCCCCCCCCCCCCCCCCCCCCCCCCCCCCCCCCCCCCCCCCCCCCCCCCCCCCCCCCCCCCCCCCCATAAAATGTCATTCCCGAAAGAACAACAAGGGCGGCCTTACTTTCACAAGAAAAGAAGGATTTCTTTGGACTTAACAAATCACATACGAATATGAATTTGAATCCAAAAAAACTCAATTAAATTAACCACAAGAGAACCCATGATTAATTCAATTGGAAACGCTCGACATAAGAGAACTTACGGAGCCTCACAATATATACATAAAATATGGATCAGGGAAGATCAATACTGCGGAATAGACAAGGATTCATTCTATTTCCCATCACTATTTGCACAATGACATACAATAGACATAATCCTTGTAAACAAAAGTTCATCATATCTTCCATCAATATTCGCATAATGACATATAATAGGCTTAAAACTTTTGTAATGTCAAAAGTTCATTCATACTTTTATCAATACATGCATATCGACATACGAAAGACTTAACTTTTTACAAGGTATGAGAAAATCATAGTTCACAGACGCAAACACACATATCCCATAAAAAATTTGCAATATATAAAACCATAAAGATTAATACTGCAAAAACTAATCTTTGTCCTTAGAAGGTGAAATCAATCTTTTTCGCACGGATTTACACCAAGAATAGCTACCAAAGGCATATAAAAATATTTTCTTAACAAGGAAGAACAGACAAAGTCATTAACGACCATGCCCCATAGTTCACATAAGATGGTTGTGAACATTCAAGAATCCCATAGAAATGCGTGCTATTGGCCATTCTTGAACTTCTTTCTTTGTGATTCACCAACAACATTCTTGTAAAGCTACAAAAGAGCTTCGAAGAGAGGTACTCCAAGAATCCAAGTACCCAAGTCCAAGAGAAATGGAAAAAGTGCAACGAAACGGAGAAAAAAACACTCAAAAACAAGAGACGGGACAAGGACCATTCTTAACTCATCCAAATTCAGGAATTCTCATCTCGGTTTGCAAACGAATTTTCATGACCTGGAAGAGTATGCAAACGGGTATGCGCACTTAAACCCCTGGATTTTTATTTCAAATGATGTTATGCATACCCGATAGGTGTACCATGAAGTCCAAACATCTCGAACTACTATTTTCAAACCCGAACTTTTAAGAACTTAAACACAAATCAAGTTAGGTAGAAATGAAAAATAAGCAAGGTACATGGATCAATATAAGTACTCTAAGAAAATAAAAACATAAATCTTTCTCAGGTTTATAGACACATACCTTTTTATAAGAATCCAGTCGAATTCTACAGCCTTACCGAACATAATCTGTATGCCCCAATTATCGTGCTTCCTTCACCGTATACATAGCAGGACATTCCTTGGTGAGGATGCATTTACAATACAAT